>NW_027198416.1:0-44830 GCF_038502225.1 Cherax quadricarinatus
ATATAGACAGATGTAAGCCATAGCTCCGTGTCTTCCTTTGCCGATGACACTCGAACTGCCATGACAGTGTCCTCCATTGTAAACACTGCAAGACTTTAAGCGGACATCGACCAAATATTTAAATAGGCCGCAGAAAACAATATGAAGTTCAATGACGAGAAATTTCTATTACTCAGACATAGAAAACTTGAAGAAATTAAATCTTTATCAGAGTATAAAAAAAAAATTCTAACCATACAATAGAGCGAAAAACTAATGTGAAAGATCTGGGAGTGATAATGTAAGAGGATCCCACCTTCAAACACCACAACAATGTATCTATCTTATCTGCTAGAAAAATGATAGGATGGATAATGAAAACCTTCAAAATTAAGGACATTAAACCCATGATGATTCTCTTCAAATCGCTTGTTCTCTCTAGACTGGAATACTGCTGTACACTAACTGCCTCCTTCAGGGCAGGCGAAATTGCTTACCTGGAGATTGCACAGAGAACTTTCACGGCAAACATAAGTACGATAAAGCACCTAAATTACTGGGAATGGGGCCCAAGACTGTTCAACCGCCTCCCAGCATACATAAGAGGGATTACCAATAGACCCCTGGCTGTCTTCAAGAAGGCAATGGACAGACCCCTAAAGTCAGCACCTGACCAGCCGGGCTGTGGTTCGTACGTCGGTTTACGTACGGCCAGAAGTATTAATCTGGTTGATCAGACCCTGATCCACCACGAGGTCTAGTCTGAGATCAGGCCGCGGAGGCGTTTACCCCCCGAAATCCTTTCCAGGTATACTCAAGGTATATTTGGCAGGTTAATCCCTAGGCGCCAGCATTTTTATTTACCTGTAAAGTAAAAGGACACAAGTGCAACTAATGTGACATTTTACTGTGGCAACGTTTCGCTCTCCAGGACAAAGCTCTCCAGGCTCCAAGTGCCTTATCGTGTCTCTTCTTAAAGCTATGCATGACTGCTGTTTCCAGTACTTCACTCTCCAGATTCTTCCACTTCCTGATAACCGAGAGATTTAAGAAATACTTACTAACATCCCAATGACTCATGTGAGTTTTCAACTTCCCTTTGTGCCCCCTTGTTCTTGTGTCCCATCTCTGAAACATTCTCTGCTCACCTTGTCAATTCCTCACGCAATTTTATACGTCGTTATCATGTCCCCCTTATCCCTCCTGTCCTCTAGTATCATGAGGTCGAGTTCCCTTACACTCCACGTAGAACATACCCCTTCGCTCTGGGACTAGTCTTGTTACAAACTTTTGCAGTTTATTCTCTTGACGTGCTTCAACAGGTGTGGGCTCCATACTGGTGCTGCATACTCCAATATGGGCCTGACGTTCACGGTGTACAGTGTGGTGAATGACTCTTTAGAGAGATGGCAAAACGCTATTCTCAGGTTTGACAGGCGCCCATATGAACCAGCATTTATTTGGCTGATGAGAACTTCAGGGAATATGCTTTGTATGATACTCACCCCAATATCGTTTTGCTTGGTGAAGTTTGAAGCCCTTGACCCCTGAGCCTGTACTCAGCCTGCAGTCTTCTTTGTCATTTTGTAAGCTTCATGGCAATGCACTGGGTAGGGTTAAACTCCTGGAGTCATTTGTCGGACCAGGCTTGCAACCTGTCCATATCCCCTTGAAGACTTATCTGATCCTCGTCGGCTTGTATTCTCAATGTTTCACATCGTCTGCAAACAAGCATACCTCCGAATCTAACTCTTCCGTCGTGTCATTCACATATACAAAACACAGCACTAGCCCTAGGACTAACCCTTGTCGAACCCCACTCGACACATGCACCAGATCTCACACCTCTTTACGTACCATCACCTGTTTCCTTCCTGTCGGGTATTCCCTGATTCACTGTAGTACTTTTCCTGCTACTCCTGTCTGCTCCTCTAGCTCTTAACCATTCTTTTGTGCGGTAGTGTGCCGAAAGCCGTCTTGTAGTCCATGAAAATGTAATCTACTGATCTCTCTTTCTCCTGTTTGTAGATGAATGGTTCAGAGAACCGACATGTTGATAAATTAGACACATGTGCAACTCTTGGGTATCTTTATTGAGGAAACGTTTCGCCACACAGTGGCTTCATCAGTCCATACAAAGGAGAATCTTGAAGAACAGGAGGAGAATGAGGTAATCAGTCCCTCAACCTTGAGTCGATGTGGTCAGTCCATCAATCTTGAATAGAATACGGCATACGTGCGGAGAAGGAGCTTATAAACCGTTGGTAGGAGAGGTGCAGCAGTCATAGGTGGTGTCACATTTGTTCAACGTGGAAGTAGGTCGTTCCCACTTGCCTAATTCTTGGGCACGACCTACTTCCACATTGAACAAATGTGACACCACCTATGATTGCTGCACCTCTCCTACCAACGGTTTATAAGCTCCTTCTCCGCACGTATGCCGTATTCTATTCAAGATTGATGGACTGACCACATCGACTCAAGGTTGAGGGACTGATTACCTCATTCTCCTCCTGTTCTTCAAGATTCTCCTTTGTATGGACTGATGAAGCCACTATGTGGCGAAACGTTTCCTCAATAAAGATACCCAAGAGTTGCACATGTGTCTAATTTATCGTGTGTGTGTACAAATAAGCGTGGTCACTATTTACAAGCTTTACTTAACCAGGTCGCTCCCTCTTTCTCCACCCTTTTTAATTGTTAAACGAGCTTTATCTCTCTCTCTCTCTCTCTCTCTCTCTCTCTCTCTTCTATTCCTAATATATACTAACAATACTATTGCATTCTGCTACACTTGGGATTTTCTACAAAACAACTGTAGACAACTGCAACAACTGCCTCTGTAGTTAAGAATTTGCACTAACAGGGGACTAATTGCTTTCAAAGATAAAGAAAGTGATATTTTTCACATCCAGGATAAAGGTGAGACACTGAAAAATGGATAACAACTGACCAAATTGTTCGTGCACCTGGCAGCCGACAGGCGTCCCACTGTGATGCCTGGCTGTATATCTTGCTAATGTTATACCTCACACAGCAGATGATAATACAATAATATCTATTTATACAAGTACATATACAAGGTATACAAGCCTAGCTGGCATCGATGACATACTATATAGAAAGCCGCTTGTTATGCTGAGTATTTACAGTAAATTTGGTCAGTTTTGTCCCAGGATGCGACCCACACCAGTCGACTAACGCCCAGGGACCCATTTTACTGATTGGTGAGCACAGCGTAAAGAAACACTCCCAATGTTTCTACCCACGCCGGGAATCGAACCCGGACACTCGGCGTGTAAAACGAGAGCTTTAGCCAATGTGTGAATTATCACTCACATACCGGTCTTATTACTGCACAAAGACCATCAATTTGATATTAACATATTTTTCCTTAATATTTTCTCTCTATCATCGAATTTTGTTATTGAACAGAATTTACAATTTCTTGCAGCTTCAAACGCCTGACGTTCATGTATATCTAATTTTTTGTATTTTCCTGACACCTCACTGTATTAAGACCATCACTATCGGGATATATTCACTTATTTCACCGTTTAGTAGTCACACCTTGCGATGTTGATATTAACTGCATCTGCGATTCACTTCTTGCAACTTAAGATGTCTGAGGCAGTAGACACGACTGACCCTCGTAGACTTGTAGCAAAATTAAGACGTACTAATTAACTTAAGAACTCTTGAATCTCGTCTTACTATTCCGTCTTTGGGATCTTGTTGCACCGTTGTGGGATTCTTTGGTGACTAATGACAAGCTCTTTGGATAGGTCCAAAATATACTAACTGCAGGGAACAGTATTGTTGCCTGTTATCAATGTGCGTGTACTCAGCTAGTTGTGGTTGCAGGGGTCGATTCACAGCTCCCGGCCCCGCCTTTTCACTGGCCGCTACAAGGTCATTCTTCCTGCCTCTTCTTAAAGCTATGTATGGATCCTGCCTCCACTACATCGCTTCCCAAACTATTCCACTTCTTGACAACTCTGTGACTGACAAAATGCTTCCTAACATCCCTGTGATTCATCTGAGTCTTCAGCTTCCAACTTCCCTTGTTGCTGCGTCCCATCTCTGGAACATTTTGTCTCTGTCCACCTTGTATATTCCTCTCAGTATTTTATGTCGTTATCATATCCCCCCTCTCTCTCTCCTGTCCTCCAATGTCTTCAGGTCAATTTTCCATAAGCTCTCCTCGTAGGACATCCCCCTTAGCTCTAGAACTAACCTTGTCGCAAACCTTTGCATTTTCTCTAATTTCTTGATGTGCTTGACCGGGTGTGGGTTCCAAACTGGTGCTGCATACTCCAGTATGGGCCTGTCGTACACGGTGTACAGTGTCTTGAACGATTCCTTACTAAGGTATCGGAACGCTGTTCTCAGGTTTACCAGGCGCCCATATGCTGCAGCAGTTATCTGGTTGATGTGTGCCTCCGGAGACGTACTCGGTGTTATACTCACTAAAAAGATCTTTCTCCTTGAGCGAGGTTTGTAGTCTTCGGCCACCTAGCCTATACTCTGTCTGCGGTCCTCTGTGCCCTTCCCCGATCTTCATTACTTTGCGTTTGAGGGAGTCAAATTCGAGGATCCAGTTGTTGGACCAGGCTTATAGCCTGTCCAGGTCTCTTTGAAGTCTTGCCTGGTCTTCATCCGATTTAATTCTCCTTATT
The DNA here is from genome assembly GCF_038502225.1 of Cherax quadricarinatus. Classification (NCBI taxonomy): domain Eukaryota; kingdom Metazoa; phylum Arthropoda; class Malacostraca; order Decapoda; family Parastacidae; genus Cherax; species Cherax quadricarinatus. The sequence continues at coordinate 4,659 of NW_027198416.1, forward strand.
AACTTCACATTTGCACACCGGGACTCTTCTGAATCTATCCTATCCGTCATGTCATTAACAAATGCTAAAAATAGCACTGGTCCTAGGACTGACCCATGTGGAACCTCGCTCGTCACAGGCGCCCACTCTGACACCTCGTCACGTATCATGACTCGTTGTTGCCTCCATGTGAAATATTCTCTGAATCATTGCAGTTCCTTCCCAGTTATGTGTGCCTGATCCTCTAGCTTTTGCATTAACCTCTTGTGAGGAACTGTATCGAAGGCCTTCTTGCAGCCCAAGAAAATGTAATCTATCAACCCTCTCTCTCGTGTCTTACTTCCGTTACCTTGTCATGAAACTCCAGTAGGTTTGTGACATAGGACTTGCCTTCTCTGAAACTGCTGGTTGTTGTTTATAATCTTGTTCCATTCCAGGTGCTTCACCACTCTCCTCCTGATAATCTTGTCCATGACTTTGCATACTATACACGTCAGTGACACTTGTCTATAGTTTAATGTCTCGTGTCTGCCTTTCTTGAAAATTGGGACTACATTTTCTATCTTCCATACCTCAGGTAGCTACCCAGTTTCAATGGATGTGTTGAAAATTTTTGTTAGTGGCACACACACCTCTGCTCCCTCTCCAGAGACCCACGGAGAGATGTCCGGTCCTTCGAGGTATCAAGTTCGCTTAGCTTCTTCACCTCCTCCTCGGTTTTGTGTATTTCACGCAGCACTTGTTGATGTACCTCCCTATTCTGGCTTCCAGGAGTCCTTTTTGTCTCCACTGTAAGCATTTCTTCAAATCTCATGTTGAGCTCCTCACTTCTTGGTCTTTTCTCGTGAACTCCCCAAGTTCCTTCCTCAGCTTGACTACCCGGTCCTTGACTGTTGTTTTCCTCCTGATGTGGCTATACAACAGCTATACAAGTCAGACTTTACTTTTGATGCTATGTCATTTTCGCACTGTCGCTGAGCCTCCCTACTTATCTGTGCATATTCGTTTCTGGCTCTTCGACTCCTGTCTTTATTTTCCTGAGTCCTTTGTCTTCTGTACTTTTTCCATTCTCTAGTGCACTTAGTTTTTGCCTCACTACAATTCTGGGTGAATCAAAGACTCGTTCTGGTCTTTCCATTATTTCTGTTGCTCTTGGAAACAAACCTCTCCTGTCTCCTTGCATTTTGTTGTTACGTATTCCATCATTTCTTTTACCGACTTTCCTGCCAATTCTGTTTCCCACTGAATGTCTTGCAGGAAGTTCCTCATGGCTGTGTAGTCCTTCCTTGTGTAGTTTGGCGTCTCCCGTCCTAGTCCTGCTGTCCTCTCCACATGTAACTATGTATTCAAAGCTGAACCACGTGATCACTAGCTTCAAGGACCCTTTCGTTCGTAATATCCTCGATGTCCAAACTACTCAAGGTGAATACTAAGTCCAGTCTTGCTGGTTCATCCTCCCCTCTAACTCTGGTATTGTCTTTAACATGTTCATCCAAGAGGTTTTCCACTACCACATCCATCATCTTGGCTCCCCATGTATTGGGACCCCCATGGGGCTCCAAGTTTACCCAATCAATCTCCTTGTGATTGAAATCACCCATAACTAGTAACTTTTCTCCACCCATGTGAGCTCTTCTGGCCACCTCGGCTAATGTGTCCACCATTGCTCTCTGTCTGGCTCTGTCTCTAAACTTTAATAAGAGTTAAATGTACTTTTATTTTTGTAGGAGAATATATTTTGGCTGATATATTCATTTACGAATATAAAACATATCGTAACAAAAGACAATTATATAATATTGTATGGAGGATAAAATTGTATAAAGAATTTGGCAACAATAGTCAGGAATTTTGAGAATTCTTACAAATAATTATTGGACTGTAAAGTGGGTGAGCTTTAAATAAGGAGCAAAAGAAATAATAGGAACAAGTATTTATATTCCCCAACAAATCTACTATGGATGAAGAAAAAATAATGAGGTAAAGAAATAAGATATGGAATAAGAGTGAGGAATAGTATGTGGTCAGGAATGAATTACAGATGTATGAAATGTGGTCAGGTGGGAGCAGCTATAAGCTTACTCAGGCAGAGTGGCTTAGACTCCCGGGGGAAGAGAGATCGCGAGTGGGAATGGGTTGGCGGCTGTGGTGGGCGGTGCACCTGGACAGAGCCGCTCAGGTGCATGTCGCTGAGGCATTTTTCCTGCCAAAAAGTTGTCGATGGGGCGCAAGTCTTGTAAAAATGTGATTCGAATAAGGTGGGGGGGGGGGCGGAGGCTGCTCTTATTCAAGAAAGATGTGGTTGGTCCACTGGGCGCTCAGGCGCCCCTAGGCAGGTGGTCGCTCAGACATATTTTGAGATGGTTTTTCCCCCCAAACAGTAGTCACTGTGGTGGTAGTCAACCAGGCATCAGGTCAGAAATTGTGGCTTGGACTCCCTCAGGGAGGGATGGAGGGACACTGCCGTTGCCTGGCTCCCTTGGGGTGGTGGGAGGGTAGTAGACAGTCAGTCAGTCAAAGGCGATGAAAGAGGAACACTGCAAGAGAGCTAAGAGCCCACAAGGATAACACCAGGACCACAGGGAGTGGAAAAAGTGAAGGAAATACCCAAGGCAGAAGAAAGAAAAAATCAAAATAAGAAAAAGGAAAGAAGAAGAGGTTGAAAGGAGAGAAAAATTAATCAGGATAAGTCACGTGTGTTCTGAAGTCTGGAGCATTTAACAGTGTAGTGGGAAAGGAAGGCAAATACAGAGACAAAGCCAAGACTAAGATTCATATTAGGAAAGTTGTGTATAAGTTGTGTATAAGAGATGATTCCACCGAACGGCGACTCTGAAAACTAGAAGTAGGATAGACAGTTTTAGCAGAAGACCAGTCAATAGGATGACTGTGATCTCTGACATGACAGAAATGAGCATTGTTGGTGTCGGCAAGAGAACACGACGACGACGTTCTAATCGAAACCTCGTCGTAAGCTCTTATCTCCCATGTGCGGATTATTTGTGTATTGTTCCAGTCATGGTACTGTGCCTTTGTTCTTAACCTAACTGAATCTTAGTTATCACCAATACACAATCCTTTCTTTTTCAATTTTATTATTTAACAAGACAGACTTATAGATAAGGGAAAAGGTCTCTCCATTTAGCGTAAACTAACCTCATTCGCAAACCCATTACACTAAATCAGTATCCATCTGGTAAACTTGTAATATTTACCTCCTTCAAATCTGACGCACGCACCTCACTCTTACTGGAATTCACAACCCATGAGAAACTCTCTCAGCACAGCTGAATTAAGGGTTTATCTACATCAGCCACAAATATTAATATTTTTTTTTACAAATGATCTTAATACAAATTATTCATCATCGAGCAAAAACACTTATAATACTTCCATGCCATTTTTTGACCTCAATATGACATATGCTTCGGCTCAGCTCGGCTTAGGTTCCTTACTGGAAATACAATGGCATTAATCACTCATAAAACCCTTTATATAAACCAGTTGCCGAATACGTTTTCCGATTCATCAATCAAGTACAAGTTTTAGACTACAGAAACACAAATTAAGCTTATTAATATCACTTCAAAACCTACAAGGAACTTGTGTTTACATGTGTAACTCCAACACAAACATCCTTCCAATGGACATGAAATATCTATATAATGGTACACACACACACTGCGCAATACTCCTCTATAAAATAGCTGAGCTAGCTAAGGTAATACACAGCAGAGAGTTTATTGAAGAATTAGACACATGTGTAACATCTGGGTATCTATTTGTAGACTTTTCGCCATCCAGTAGCTTTATCAAAACAGGTTCAGTTGATGAAGAGTACAGTAGTCTTTAAGAATCTGAAGCACAGGCAGGAAGACCGAAGCATATATACGTACTGGCGTCAGGCGAGGGAGGTGCAGCAGGTGGGTCGGAAACGTCTAAAAGTAAAGATGCCCAGATGTTGTATGTATGTCTAATTGTTCATCTTGTCGGTATTGCATACCAATTACATACAGCAGAATTTATTAAATAGCTTTCAGTCAACCATGTAAAAAATAATCAAGCACATCTGCGGCTGTGTTGACACATCTGAGGCTGTGTTGAAACACATCTGAGGCTGTGTTGAAACACACATCTGAGGCTGCGTTGAAACACACATCGGCGGCTGTATTGACACATCTACGGCTGGGTTGACAGACACATCTGAGGCTGTGTTGACAGACACATCTGAGGCTCTGTTGACATACATCTGCGCCTGTGTTGACACACACATCTGCGGGTGTGTTGATACACACATCGGCGGCTGTATTGACACATCTACGGCTGTGTTGACAGACACATCTGAGGCTGTGTTGACAGACACATCTGAGGCTCTGTTGACAGACACATCTGAGGCTGTGTTGACAGACACATCTGCAGCTGTGTTGACACACATCTGCGGCTGTGTTGACACACACATCTGCGGCAGTGTTGACACACATCTGCGGCAGTGTTGACACACATCTGAGGAAGTGTTGACACACATCTGAGGCTGTGTTGACACACATCTGCGGCAGTGTTGACACACATCTGAGGAAGTGTTGACACATCTGAGGCTATGTTGACACACATCTGCGGCTTTGTTGACAGACACATCTGCAGCTGTGTTGACACATCTGCGGCTGTGTTGAAGCACACATCTGAGGCTGTGTCGACACACACACATCTGCGGCTGTGTTGACACACATCTGCGGCTGTGTTGACACACATCTGCGGCTGTGTATCACTTTTCATGGGCTTGACTCAATCCTTCCTTGAATGCAACTGTTCTCCTTATTGAAGTGTTGAAAATCCTCTATTAAATAAGATATTCTTGCACATCATCGGCAGCCATTACCTCACATAGTTCATGCGTCTCTTTAGAGGTAAAATTTCTAATTTAAATTCCCACACATAATTTTTACACTTAATAACAGTCATATTTTACATAATAAAAGCCTCGTATATCGTTCCAAAATTATATCACAAAACTTGGCAAATAATCGTGGTCGTTTTTTTTTATATTATATTTTTTTTTTGTTTGCTACAAATTTCATTTCATGTTTCATTATTCTTCTAACCAAGCCATCATAATGAAAAAAATAATAATGGAAAGTTGTATTACGAGCACAGGCGGCAGTATAATGACCTGTTGCACCAGGTCGTAACTAAGTCACCTAACAAGAAGCTGTATAACCCTTGTGGTTTAGCGCTTCTTTTTTTTTATTTTAACAATACAAACAAGAACAACTTAGCAGAGTAAGGGCAAGGCAGAGGTTTATTTATTTACCCGTGTGTTCCTTCAGTAATGTATACACTAGAAGAGGATAAAACAGGTTAGAAATGGCACACTCAGAGCAGTGGTCAAGACTTGCAAATTCGTAGTGACGCGACCAGTCTTAACGGAGGTGTGTTCCCTCAGTCACCTTGGCTGAGGTAGCGGGTTTCAACCTGATTAAAAAATCCATACCACGGGTGGGGATAGAACCCGCGATCAGAGAGTCTCAAAACTCCAGACCGTCGCGTTAGCCACTGGGTCAGCTAGCCACAAAAAGATTCGTCCAACTAGGTATATTTCTACACCATAGGAAGGTTAGTATAGGCACCACTGTGACCACAAATTAAAGTTTTTACAGACGAATCCCCAGCTAGCGTGGCCGTGACGAACTCTACCTCAGGATGATTTGAATAGACTGACGCAATGGTCGGAGAAGTGGCAGATGCAGTTTAATATTGACAAATGCAAAGTTCTAAATGTTGGACAGTTAAATAACCATGCCACATATAAACTAAATAATGTAGATCTTAATACTACCGATTGCGAAAAGGATTTAGGAGTTCTGGTTAGCAGTAACCTAAAACCAAGACAACAGTACATTAGTGCTCACAATACAGCTAACAGAATTCTTGGCTTCATATCTAGAAGTATAAATAATAGAAGTCCTCAGGTTGTTCTTCAACTCTATATATACTTGGTTAGGCCTCATTTAGACTATGCTGCTCAGTTCTGGTCACCGTATTACAGAATGGATATAAATGCTCTGGAAAACGTACAGAGGAGGATGACAAAGAGGATCCCATGTATCAGAAATCTTCCCTATGAGGATAGACTGAGGGCCCTGAATCTGCACTCTCTCGAAAGGCGTAGAATTAGGGGGGATATGATCGAGATGTATAAATGGAAAACAGGAATAAATAAAGGGGATGTAAATAACGTGCTGAAAATTTCCAGCCAAGACAGGACTCGCAGCAATGGTTTCAAGTTGGAAAAATTCAGATTCAGGAAGGATATAGGAAAGCACTGGTTTGGTAATAGAGTTGTGGATGAGCGGAACAAACTCCCGAGTACAGTTATTGAGGCTAAAACGTTGTGTAGTTTTAAAAATAGGTTAGATAAATACATGAGTTGGTGTGGGTGGGTGTGAGTTGGACCTGACTAGCTTGTGCTGCTGGGTCTGGTACAGTGCTCCATCATTGAGTGGGGATGACCAGACTGGGTGGGTCATTGGGACAATCCGGGGGGTGTATCATTGGTCTGATCCGGGGAGGGGGGGGGAACATGGACCTGCTCCGCATGGGTCAGTAGGCCTGTTGCAGTGTTGCTTCTTTCTTATGTTCTTAAGTCCCTTCAAAACCGTCAACATGCGGTTTCTATCCCCTCCCGTGATATGGTTTGTTTACAAATGTGTCATTACGATTTTGTGAGTCATTTAACCTCACTGGCTGGCTGAACTAACAATAAACACGGCAGTGAGGGTTCACAACTGCTACACTCTGAACCGCCAGTTCACTGGTCGAGAGTGTGTGCCAAATGGTTTGTGTGACGATTTTCAAATAAAATATAACATATTCGACTCACTCCACATGTTATATAAAAAAAAAAACTTGTATTTTCTCTTGCCATAAATAAAACGGATCTTTTAATTGACGCAGCCATTGACGGATCATTGACGGATCATTGACGGATCATTGACGCTTTCAAACGGCGTCACTAAGTAAAGCAGATCAAATGCCATTTATTTTAAATGGTAATAAAAACAGAATCCTTACTTTTATAAATGCAACAACTTAGAGGAAACTGAAATGTAGCGGCTAATAATTACGCAGCGGCGCTTCCCAGAAGCATTTTCTTTAACCACTGGGCGCCGGCTACAATAAGATTCACCTTACTAATTATTTTTATACACCATAGGAAGATTAGCATAGGCCACCACTATGACCACAAATGCAAGTTTTTCCATTTGAATTTCCTGCCAGCGTGGTCGGGACGATCTCTAGCTCAAGTCCCCGTAAAGCCGTCAACATGACTCCCGTACCGTGGTTTGGTTAACACGTCCGTCTGGAGTTTTACGGATAACCGCGGGTTAAATCCCTGCCCGTACCCTGGTTTGTCTGCAATCGTGTCATTACAGTTTCTTGATTGAACTAAGATCGTTCTCGAAAGATATCTATGTGAGAAACCTTTAAAAGCTGTTCAACTCATTTACGTGTCAAGAGGTTTAACCACAACTTTGGTCCCACAGAAAGAAGTTGACCCTTTGTATGGGTGTGAGGCAGGTTCTTTAAATGTTGCAGCGTGAAGAATGTTAGAGTCAGAAGAGATTCCCACTTTGAGAACAATTTGTGATTTGATTATACCGAGAATTAAGAGCATATAACTTATAGATGAATGGTTCAGAGAACCGACATGTTGATAAATTAGACACATGTGCAACTCTTGGGTATCTTTATTGAGGAAACGTTTCGCCACACAGTGGCTTCATCAGTCCATACAAAGGAGAATCTTGAAGAACAGGAGGAGAATGAGGTAATCAGTCCCTCAACCTTGAATAATCATTCAAGATTGATGGACTGACCACATCGACTCAAGGTTGAGGGACTGATTACCTCATTCTCCTCCTGTTCTTCAAGATTCTCCTTTGTATGGACTGATGAAGCCACTGTGTGGCGAAACGTTTCCTCAATAAAGATACCCAAGAGTTGCACATGTGTCTAATTTATCAGCATATAACTTAGAAAAGAGCGTTGTATTATGTATTGTTCAGAGACTGGAGGAGTTGCTCTTGAGATGATATGATCATTTAAAAATGATGGAACAGCATAGATTGATAAGAACTTTTTTTCTAGATTTTGCAACCGAAGTGGCAAGTGGTTAGTGCACCTCATATCCATCCTGTGGACGGTAGCGCAAAAGCGTATGGATACACAAAAGACATAGGAACTAGGCTCCAAAAAGGTTAACAGGAATACACCTGGATTTATTCCTACTGTTTACTTATCTATTACAAGCAAATTCATGTCACATCAGTTATTACTGAATCTAAATTAAATTGCGCTTGTTATAATAAGGTTAGGTAAGTTTTTTAACGTTCTTTTGGTACAAAATTATTAATTTTATATTAACATAAATGAAAAAAAAATATCTTTAAACGTATAAGAGAAAATTTTAGAAAGGGCTTAATTTTAAATGAGTTCTTGCTTATTGACTAGTTTTAAACATTCTGCACGACATATATAAAATGAGGCACACCTTGTCACCTTGCTAGGTGGTTTAGTGGCACCTTTCCCACCTGGATTATTAAAACACTGGATTAAATTTAATGGCTCTTTGAGCCAAAAGGGAATAACATCGTTTTCCTCCGCCTCTGGTCCCGCGAGATACAACACTGACACTCACGCGCCGTACATATAATGAAAAATTTGCACTCACCTAAAACCAAAAATTAAATTACCCAGGCGATAAATGAAGATTCCAGAATGTTTTCACAGGCAGACAAAAGGTAGATTTAAAAATTAGGTAGTGAAAGACCTTTGTAATAAGTAATACTTCTATTCTAGGTCCCGTAGACTGACTCCAGCGCCGCTTTAACACTGCGCTAAATAATATCTACATCGTTATTAGGAAAATACAAGAATATACGATTAAAAGGCAAAATTTATGAGACTCTTAAGCTAAATAAATAAATCTAGTGTGTTACTGCACTGTGGTGCAGCGAAATTGAAAAAAATGAGAAGCAGTGTGGGTGATATTTGTTAGCGGAACTCACCTCAAATACGGTAAATTATGTTCTGACTCGTTGAAGTTTTGATCCGTTTTATTTATGGGAATTGTACAAATGCCTAAAACAAATAAAAATTATTTACACTCATGAATGTACACCGTCACACATGCGTACACACACACACACAAGCCTAGGACAAAATGGTAACTAACACACACACACACACCTACACGACAAAATGGTAACTAACTAACACACAACAGGCCTAGTGTCTAATCGACATGTGCCTAGGACAAAATGGTAACTAACAGAGCAGGGAGTGAGTGACCCAGTAGCGGCCAGTGAAGAGGCGGGGCCAGGAGCTTTGTCTCAACTTCTACAACCACAATTAGGTGAGTACACATGCACACGCGCACTCGGGGTCACGAATTTAACACCCACAGAAAAGCCCTATGAATCTTTGTGTATTTAAGGGGTATTTAGTAACCCGCAGAGGTCAGTGATCTTGACAGGGTAAGTGAACAACCTCACAAGTGAGAAACAAGGTTTTCAAAGTGAGAAAGGCGAGATAAAGACCACAGTTTCATAGAAAATTTGAAAATTCTGATATTGGGTAGAAGAGTGAGGGCAAAGAGGCATACCTGGGAGGCACCGCTGCTGCCGCTAGTGTTTGAAAAATTATGAATAACAACAGGTTAAGTGTTTAACCCCAGAGTGAGAACGATAATTATGAAGACAGGCTAGATTAGTGGATGAGCAGCAAAGGAAGCATTACAGCGAGAGAGAAAACACGATAAGAAACAAACAATACCAATAAGCTAGGGAAATACAGCAGAACAGGAGTCATTCTGGGACATGTGGTGCTGTCCATAGATAGGTTTTGTGCTAAAAATATAGAAAGGAGTGTACATGTCTCATGGAGCACGTAGAGTGGTGTCAGCATAGTTGCTGATCCCTGTATTCCCTGTATTATATAGCATAGCATATTAGTATCATCCATGTGCTTTAGACACGAGATCCCTCGTAGGCCTTTGGCTTGGTGTGACGTCACGGGATACACATGGGCAGTGATCCCTCTGTCCCGCCCTCACTCGGCGGCAGACCGTCCAGGCGTAAACAGGCTAGGCACTGGGCTCCATCTCTCATCTCAGTCTGACAATATATCTACCATCCTACAAGTGTGTCTACTTTCAACCTACGATATCTCCATTCAAGAACCCTTACGATAAATGGTGACAGCGGTGAGCCTGTAATTCTGACGATTACAGCGATTTCTGGAGATAAAGTTGTCGACCAGCAAGACGGCCATTTCGTGTCACCAGTAGGCCTACCGACTACCGAGTTCACCCCAGCCAGCTACCTCAAGCCAGCTACTCTACCAGCTTCTACATTATTCACTGGTCAGTCTCTTTGTATTAGTGTTTCCTGCTTTTTTGCATTACTCCCGAGGGGTTGACCCGAGTTTGCAAAATAAGCCAGCTTCCAGTCTGTGGTGGGGGAGTCAGAACACCCGAGTCCAGTCCAGCCTAGCCTACTCCATCCAATTATTTTGCCTGCCAAGCCAGCTTCCACCCCTGCTGTGCTCATCGTGTGAAGTTATCAAGCTATTCTGTGTGAAGGGTTAAGATAAGCCAGCTAGCAACTAACCCAGGTGTCTTACCCCAGTACTCAAGCAAGCCACGTGAGTAGTCTTCATCGCTTGTGATTCAAGTTCCAAGCATTCTGAGTGCTCCTTGTCATCCTTGTGGTGTTGTAGTATTTCGTGGGTTTCTCCTAAGCCAGCCGGCTTAGAATTATCTTCGCGGCAGTGTGGGTTTTCTCAGTGAGGCTTACGACGTTCAACCCATAAGCCCAGCCACTCACGATCACGTGTGTCGCACCATTGCCGGTCTCAGACGCCTCGCTCAGCCATTACCCACAAACCCAACTACAGTCGGCCATTACAACTCACCTACCTCATCAGTGTTTTGGTGCACTGCTAAGGGTTGTAGCACCATATTTTAAGGACCACATAGGGGGTCAAGAGCTAGAGTGTGGCGCGCCATCTTTAAAAGCCTCCTGTGTGTTGTCTCTCGCCGATTTAAGCGCAATTCTACGATCATCTGTGCAGAGGACAGCAGCAAGACGATATAAACAATCCATCAATCTCATTTTTTCAAGTGTTACAGCTATAATATTTTTTTTTTTTTTAGAGACATTTGCGAGTGTTGAGACATTTCTTTTGTGTTCCCAGTGAATTTTTCTCTTAGTGACATTCAGTGACTCTTGATCAGACTCAGTGTTTATCATGTACTGATTGCATAAATTTCTTTTAATCTCCTTAATTCAGTGTTAATTTTCGTGCATTATTTTATATCTGTTGTGTTGTGTATCTTTTTATACACTTGAAGTAAGTACTTAGTGTTTCCTTTGTTGTGTGTGCAACATATGAGCAATATAGAACTTGTGTTTAAACTTCAGAATTCCAGTGAATTAACTCAGTAAATTTTTCACCTCATATTCTGCATCACAACTCAGTGTTGTCTGTTAATTTTTTTTTTCTTCCTAGCATTTGTGTATTTTTGTTTTGTTCCCTGTGTGTTGAACATTCTTGTGTTCATATTCTTTTATTCAGCCAGTGTTTAATTTGTCTTATTTACACAGACAATAGTGCCATTTTTAAAGTCCCAGCAAGAAATCACTTTTACAAAATATTTTTCACACATCAAGTTTCATTGCAAGAAAATTCTAGTACTGTGTTTATGTTGATGTGTTGTGTTCTGCATCACTGTAAGTGTTGTATTTCTTTTTATGTGTTTTTAGCACCTATTATTTTTCATGTTTTATTGAACAAATTCACTCTTAGTGCAATTTTTAAGTTCTCCTTTTAAAGTAAATTGTTCTTTTGCTTGTTGTTTAAGTGCAGTTAAGAGTTAAAGTGTTCATTCCTTGATATATTTCTTTTCTTGTGTGTTATAATTTTTATTATTGCACATTGACTCATTTTGCAATAATTCTTGTGCAAATATTGTGTTGCTATTAAAGTTTTTCTTGCAGAAAATTTTATGCAGTGTTGTGCAATACAGATATATTTACAGTTTATTACAGTGCAGTTTCTTATGCTCTGTTCTGTGCATAGTATTTTATTCTGTCTGTGTCATTTTATTTTTTATTTCAGTGAATTGTGTGTTTGTTATAATTTTTGCACAAGTTTATCGAGTCCATTTTATCATTTTATTGTGTATTTTCCTTGTTGCATTGAAAGTAAAGACAACTCACTGTGCCATTTATTCAATTTAAAGTAAAAGTTGAGCATATTAGATTTGAGCAAAGTACAAGTTCTCTTGATTTTCAGTGTTTGTTAAGTTGCATATTTTTCTTGTGTGAGTTCTTTGCTTACTGTGTAACTTGTCAATTTTTAATTACTTATGCAGAATAGTTAAGCATTTTTTTCCATTTAAGCTTATTGTGTCATTCTCTCCATTTTTCTTGACTTATGCCCTTCAGTATTTTCACTGAGAAGATGTCCCAGTCACTTTTGAACGTTCACTTAGTGTATCATTCCAGTCAAAGTCAATATGAATCAGTCCACAGTACCAACATTCCCTTACTGACTGAAAGACAATATCTAGCCCTTGAGCAATGTGTTTGTTCTCACAGCTTGTATCTGAGATTTGTTAAAGTGCTGCGAAATGTGAAGTTCAGATTAAGTTCCTATAGATCCGTGAATTACTTATTAACGTAGCCGAGCGGTCAGGCACTAGTAATTCTGTCACTCCCATCTGTGTTCCACCTATACCTTCAGACTTGCAGGATAGTGTTCCGTTGCCTCAAGTGTCCGGGGACACTCAGACTGCCTTGAGTGCACAGCCTATCCCTGCAATGACTGCTAGTTCGAGTAGTAGTTTCTCCACAGGGGATGCCTTGTCAGAAAACGATTACTTGCAACTAGTAATGCCATCTCTTGTTGATGTGACATGCTGTCTGCAGAAAGACGTCTCTGTTACAGCTAGTGTTCTCACTAGAGTGTCTGTTGTTGTTCCTAATGTTCCAGATGGTGATCCCATCCTAGTTGACAGTAATCAGTGCATTGTAAGAAGTTATTTCTCGAGTAACTTTCACATGTTAACGTTTGTAAGTGTAGTTTCTTTATAGCTGATACCTCGTGTCACTGTGTGCGACTCAGATTGAATATCAGCATTGTTCACCGTGTTCATTTCTTTTCTCCTGTGCTTGCAGTTGAGATAGTAGATTCGTTCTCCCTTGCTCATATTGCGTGTTATAGCGTTAATTTTTTTCAACCGGGGGGAGTCATCCACTCCACCGAGTTTGTTCTTTCCTCCAGTAAGGAAGAACTGTTACCTTTATTCCAGAACAAACAGCCTACTGGAAGGTTAGCCAGATGGACCTTGACTATCCAAGAGTTCAATCCCACTTTTGAAAATTTACCTGGCAAGTCAAATGTAGTCGCAGATGCTTTATCGCGACACGTTAGTGTAGTTACTGCAGATCCTCCATTTACTGTCGAGGATGTCAAAAATGCCCAAAGAACCGATCCCTTGTGTTCTGGTGTGATTCGATTCCTGCTCCAGGAAGATCTTATTCTTACTGTGAAGCCACCAGCACCCATTAGTGACTTTGTAATGAGCCAAGAATTACTGTATCGAATAGTCGAGTTGAGTACTCCTAGCAGACGAGTTAGTAATTCCACAGTCACTAGTGATTGTAGTTGTATCTTTTGTAGATACTCCTTCAGATCTCTCTCAGTCAAGGCATGTGTTAGCCATTGCAGAGGAATTCGATCCTCCCAGAGATGATAACCATTCTGCATATGTAAACCTAACCCTCGCAGAATTGGGTTTAAATGTACATAGTCTGTATAATTAGATGTCCGAGATGAATGAAATTGTCAACTGTGTGTTTTATTATTAGCTGATCAGTTTGTCAGAAATTTTCGTGTTCACGTTCCCTCCGTATTCTGAGAATTAACAGTCTAGATTTGAGTGCACCGAATCTGCCTTTCTGTTAAACACTTCTTTGTATATATTTATTCTTCCTCAGAATCCGTAGAGTGCATGAATACAGATCGATCGATCAATTCCATCCATATTGTATAATGATTTGTTCTTATAGTTTGTAATGATTACGTTAACACCCATTACGTCAAAATCATGTTGTACCATCCATTAGTTCTAAGTTATATATGAATTTGTTATTGTATAGAATCAGCCCAGATCCGCCTGCCTGTTCAGCCTATAGTATAGTAGTGTATGTCGGGACGACATACGTAACATGACCGAGCTGTCAGCATAGTTGCTGATCCCTGTATTCCCTGTATTATATAGCATAGCATATTAGTATCATCCATGTGCTTTAGACACGAGATCCCTCGTAGGCCTGTGGCTTGGTGTGACGTCACGGGATACACATGAGGCAGGTCATCTCTCTGTCCCGTCCTCACTCGGCGGCAGACCATTCAGGCGTAGACAGGCTAGGCACTGGGCTCCATCTCTCATCTCAGTCTGACAATATAGCTACCATCCTACAAGTGTGTCTACTTTCAACCTGTGATATCTCCATTTAAGAACCCTTACGATAGGACCAGTGCTATTTTTGGTATATGTGAATGACATGATGGAAGGAATAGACTCAGAAGTGTCCTTGTTCGCAGATGATGTGAAGTTAATGAGAAGAATTAAATCGGATGAGGATCAGGCAGGACTACAAAGAGACCTGGACAGGCTACAACACCTGGTCCAGCAACTGGCTCCTTGAATTTAACCCCGCCAAATGCAAAGTCATGAAGATTGGGGAAGGGCAAAGAAGACCGCAGACGGAGTATAGGCTAGGTGGCCGAAGATTGCAAACCTCACTCAAGGAAAGGGATCTTGGGGTGAGTATAATACCGAGCACATCTCCTGAGGCGCACATCAACCAGATAACTGCTGCAGCATACGGGCGCCTGACAATCCTAACAATAGCGTTCCGATACCTCAGTATGGAATCGTTCATGACTCTGTACATTGTGTACGTCAGGCCCATACTGGAATATATAGCACCAGTTTGGAACCCACACCTCGCCAAGCACTTTAAGAAATTAGAGAAAGTGCAAAGGTTTTAACAAGGCTAGTCCCAGAGCTAAGGGGTATGTCCTACGAAGAAAGGTTAAGGGAAATCGGCCTGACAACACTGGAGGACAGGAGGGTTAGGAGAGACATGATAACGACATACAAAATACTGCGAGGAATTGACAAGGTGGACAGAAACTGGATGTTCCAGAGAGGAGACACAGAAACAAGGGGTCACAATTGGAAGCCGAAGACTCAGATGAATCAGAGAGATGTTAGGAAGTATTTTTTTAGTCATAGAGTTGTCAGGAAGTAGAATAGTCCAGCAAGCGATGTAGTGGAGGCAGGAACCATACATAGTTTTAAGATGAGGTATGATACAGCTCATGAAGCAGGGAGAGAGAGGACCTAGTAGCGATCAGTGAAGAGGCGAGGCCAGGAGCTATGACTCGACCCCTGCAACCACAAATAGGTGAATACACACACACACACACACACACACACACACACACACACACACACACACACACACACACACACACACACACACACACACACACGGGTTTATCAGTGGCAATAAGCACTGCTTTAGAGATGGTAAATCCTCTCTAACAGACATAACAGAGATCTACGACAAGGAAGCATAGATAAGGAAAGAGAAAGAGAGATGAATATCTTGCATATTCTTGGACTGTAGAAAGTATAAAAGCTTTTGATACTATACTGCATAAGAGACTGGTACAAAAGCAAAAGAAGTAGACAGGATTAATAGGGAGGGCACTAAAATGAATAAAGGAATAACTGACAGGAATATGCAACGAGTGATTATTCGAGAAGATAAGTACAATTTCCTATATAGATGGTACAGTTTCCTATATGCATGAACGACATGACGGAAGAGATGGAGTCAGATGTATCCATGTTTACAGATATTGTGAAATTAAGGGGAAGAATACGAATAGGTGGGGACAAACAAAGATTTCAAGTCGAATTGGGCAGGCTGCAGGTCTTGTTTGATAAATGGCTACTGCAGTTTAACCCTAGTAAGTGGAAAGTTAGGAAGACTGAGGAAGGACAAAGAAAAGACATATAGGGGAATACAGGCCAGGGCATAAAGGGTGCAAACCTCATTCAAGGAGAACCATGAGATGAATGTTGAACTAATCATATCTGAGGCACATCTGAACTGAATAACTGCTGTAGAAAATGCGTGTCTGGCAAATCTGAGACTAATGTTAGGAAATCTTAGCAAGAAAAAATTAAAGGCATTCTGTACAACGTACATCACTCTCATATTGAAGTATGTAACACCAGTGTTGAGCTAACACCTGGTCAAGCATGTCAAGAAACTGGAGAAAGTTCAGAGGTTCTCAGAGAGACTCCTCGTGCTACAGTGGTACCTCAAGTTACGAACTTAATTAATTCCAGAAGGCTGTTCGAGTGCCGATACCGAACGAATTTGTTCCCATGAGGAATAATGTAAATTAAATTAATCCGTTTCAGACCCCCAAAAATACACTTACAAAAGCACTTACAAAAATACACTTACATAATTGTTCGAGTTGAGAGCTGTTCGAAACTAGAGGCACCACATGGCACTTCGAGTTTCGAACAGTTCCCAACTCGAACAATTATGTAAGTGTATTTTTTGGGGTCTGAAACAGACTAATATAATTTACATTATTCCTTATGGGCACAAATTCGTTCGGTATCGGTACCCGATCAGCCTTCTGGAACGAATTAAGTTCGTAGCTCGAGGTACCACTGTACTATGATAAGACGTTGAGGGAGCTAAACCTGATGACTCTAGAGGAAAGAAGGTCTAGTGGTGACATGATAACAATGTACAGAATGACAATAGGATTTAGTATTTATATGAACAGACTGAGCCAGGAACTGGAAAGAGGAACACGAGGAAACAGCTGCAAGTTTAAAATATAGTTGAGTCATAACAATATTGAGAAACATTTCTTCGGTCTTGGAGAAGACAGGAAGTGAAACAGCCTAGAGAGCAAAGTGGAAGGGGCAGAATCCATACATAACTTTATGAAGAGGTACGATAAAGCTCTTGAAACCAGAAGAGAGTGCGTGAGCATGTTTGGAACTCTCTCACTGAAGAGACTGTGAGCTGATATTCGACTCTTGTAACCACATATAGGCGAGTGCACATAGATGCACGCACATACACACACACACACACACACACACACACACACACACACACACACACACATACACACACACACACACACACACACACACACACACACTATACAACAGGGCTGGTGAGGGTAAAGAGTGAAAAGGAAGAACAAAACTCAAATACTTGCTCCATGTAAATACCCTTAAAGCGGAAAATGTTGATAAAGAAGATTACGGGTAAACAGTAAATGACTTTAAAAGAAATAAAATAACAAACAATGAAGAATTTATGTTACGAGAAATGATGAAATATGATATTATAAAACTGATGTATCTTATAATCTCTGTCAGTATAAACGGCAGTTTAATATTACTGTGTATATAATAAAGTGAGAGAAATGGAATAGTAGAAGTGGAAACCTTCAGCCACGAGTCTGAAGTTACTCTTTTGTGAATATATGCACTTACATCCATCCGATATTGTGTGTGTGTGTGTGTGTGTGTGTGTGTGTGTGTGTGTGTGTGTGTGTGAGCCTTCTAATCATTCACCTATAAAGTAATATTGAAATTCATTTCGTAATGTTTAAGAGTATGGGTTAAGTGAGCCACATTGCCATGGGAGGTAGAGCTATTGATGGTTGCTTTATATAACCGATCGTGTAAGCCACATTACCATGGGAGATAGAGCTATTGATGGTTGCTTCATATAACCGATCGTGTTCGCTGGCAGTCAAGACATGACTATAAAACACGTCGATTACATTTACAAACCATTGTTATCATATAATAAAAGAATATTTATACTCAGCTCTTCCATTTATCTGAGTAATAATTAATAATTATACTGTCAGAGATATCTCAAATAAATTTGATGTTATTTGGTGGGCTTATTCTTTCATGAATTTGAAATGAGCTGTTTGCTAATTATTTGGTAAATGGGTAATTAAAAATTATCTTCAAAGCCAGATGAGAGCTGGCTCTAGTCTCGCTTCATATTAATTTTCTCACATTTAGAACATTCATCAAACGCAATTGTATGAGAGCAAGAATTTGAATTCAGTCTCAATTTCCAGCTCATCCACATTCATTCATTTTCGAGTAATATCTCCATCAAACGTTTCACTAAAATTCGAAAATACTAAACAATTCTGTAAGTATATATTGCATTACGCATATAAATATGAGGTGGCTAAAATAGCAAGGGAGCTGATGTTATACGATTTTCTTGCACATTTACGAGAAGCCAGGAAAAAGTGCTTCCTGAAGGTGGGTAGTGCGCTTCCTGGCTCTTCCGTTAAAGATGGTTAGTAACTTATTTGTGTCTCTAGTTAGTATCTTACTTGTGTCTCTAGTTAGTATCTTACTTGTGTCTCTAGTTAGTATCTTTTCTGTGTCTCTAGCTAGTATCTTTTCTGTGTATCTAGTTAGTATCTTTTCTCTGTCTCTAGTTAGTATCTTTTTTGTATGTTTAGTTAGCATCTCTTCAGGTCTCTAGTTAGCATCTTTTCTGAGTCTCTAGTTAGTATCTTTTCTGTGTCTCTAGTTAGTTTCTTTCTTGTATGTTTAGTTAGCATCTCTTCAGGTCTCTAGTTAGCATCTTTTCTGTGTCTCTAGTTAGTATCTTTTTTGTACGTTTAGTTAGTATCTCTTCAGTGTCTCTAGTTAGTATCTTTTCTGTGTCTCTAGTTAGTATCTTTTTGTACGTTTAGTTAGTATCTTTTCTGTGTCTCTAGTTAGTATCTTTTCTGTGTCTCTAGTTAGTATCTTTTCTGTGTCTCTAGTTAGTATCTTTTCTGTGTCTCTAGTTAGTATCTTTTCTGTGTCTCTAGTTAGTATCTTTTCTGTGTCTCTAGTTAGTATCTTTTCTGTGTCTCTAGTTAGTATCTTTTCTGTGTCTCTAGTTAGTATCTTTTCTGTGTTGTTGTCTTAGACATGATATAAGATTAGAAACATCGAACACAGAATCTGTTTGGCTACAGTTTCTCGAGGGTCGTGACAAATTAATTTTGGGAGTGATTTATAGGCCCCCAAACCTTGATAGGGAGTGCAGTAAGCTGTTATGGGATGAAATTCATAAGGCATCTAGACATGAAAATGTTGTGATAATGACAGATTTTAACTTTAGACAAATTAATTGGAACAATATGACAGGAAATCTTGAGTCTAGTGACTTTCTTGATACGGTTCAGGATTGCTTTTTAGAACAGGTTGTGACAGAACCAACTAGAGGAAACAATCTGCTTGACTTGCCAACAAAGATTCACTAATTAATAATCTTGAGGTTAATGATGAGCTTGGGGAAAGTGATCACAAATCACTTAGTTTCAATATATCATGGAATTACCCAGATAACTGCAATCAAATCTCTGTCCCAGATTTTCGCTTGGCCGACTTCATGGGACTGAAAAATTACCTGGGTGGGCTAAATTGGGATGTCCTGACTATGGGTCAGGTAGGTGATCTTGGTTGCCAATATGACGTTTTTCAGAGCATAGTTCTAGCTGCCCAGACAACTTTTGTTCCGAGTAGGGAAATTAGATCTAACAAAAATGATCCCAAATGGATGAACAATAGATTAAAACATCTCATTGGTCAAAAGAGAGGCATATATAGGCGTATCAAAAGAGGGGATGGGCAGTTAAGAAATCAATATATTCAATTAAAGAGAGAAATAAAGAAAGGAATAAGAAAAGCAAAAAGGGATTATGAGGCTAAGGTCGCAAGGGATTCAAAGACTAACCCAAAAGGGTTCTTTCAGGTATACAGAAGTAAGATTAGGGACAAGATTGGCCCACTTAAGAGTAACTCTGGTCAGATCACTGACAGTGATAAGGATATGTGTGAAATTCTCAATACCTACTTCCTCTCAGTTTTCACCCAGGAAAATACTAGCGATATTCCTGAAATAATAGATTATGTAGAACAGGATGATAATAAACTATGCACGATTGCGGTAACTAGTGACATGGTCCTCAGACAAATAGAGAAACTAAAACCTAACAAATCCCCAGGCCCTGATGAACTGTTTGCAAGGGTGTTAAAGGAATGTAAAGAGGAACTTAGCATACCTTTGGCTAATCTTTTTAACATATCACTACAAACTGGCATAGTGCCTGATAAGTGGAAAATGGCAAATGTAATACCTATTTACAAGGCAGGTGACAGGTCCTTGGCTTCGAACTATAGACCAATAAGCCTTACCTCCATAGTGGGAAAATTTATGGAATCAATAATTGCCGAAGCAATTCGTAGCCATCTTGATAGGCACAGATTGATTAATGAATCTCAACACGGTTTTACAAAGGGGCGTTCCTGTCTTACGAATTTACTAACTTTTTTCACTAAGGTGTTTGAGGAGGTAGATCATGGTAATGAATATGATATTGTGTATATGGACTTCAGTAAGGCTTTCGATAGAGTTCCACATCAGAGGCTATTGAGGAAACTTAAGGCACACGGAATAGGAGGAGAAATTTTTTCCTGGGTAGAGGCATGGCTGACAAATAGGCAGCAGAGAGTTTGCATAAATGGGGAGAAATCAGAATGGGGGCACGTCACAAGCGGTGTTCCTCAGGGGTCAGTGTTGGGCCCGTTGTTGTTCACAATTTACATAAACGACATAGATGAGGGAATAAATAGCGACATAAGCAAATTTGCTGATGACACCAAAATAGGCCGTCCAATTCATTCTAATGAGGACACTAGAGCACTCCAGGATGATTTGAATAGACTGATGCAATGGTCGGAGAAGTGGCAGATGCAGTTTAATATTGACAAATGCAAAGTTCTAAATGTTGGACAGGAAAATAACCATGCCACATATAAACTAAATAATGTAGATCTTAATACTACTGATTGCGAAAAGGATTTAGGAGTTCTGGTTAGCAGTAATCTAAAACCAAGACAACAGTGCATTAGTGTTCGCAATAAAGCTAACAGAATTCTTGGCTTCATATCTAGAAGTATAAATAATAGAAGTCCTCAGGTTGTTCTTCAACTCTATATATCCTTGGTTAGGCCTCATTTAGACTATGCTGCTCAGTTCTGGTCACCGTATTACAGAATGGATATAAATGCTCTGGAAAACGTACAGAGGAGGATGACAAAGATGATCCCATGTATCAGAAATCTTCCCTATGAGGATAGACTGAGGGCCCTGAATCTGCACTCTCTCGAAAGGCGTAGAATTAGGGGGGATATGATCGAGGTGTATAAATGGAAAACAGGAATAAATAAAGGGGATGTAAATAGCGTGCTGAAAATTTCCAGCCAAGACAGGACTCGCAGCAATGGTTTCAAGTTGGAAAAATTCAGATTCAGGAAGGATATAGGAAAGCACTGGTTTGGTAATAGAGTTGTGGATGAGTGGAACAAACTCCCGAGTACAGTTATTGAGGCTAAAACGTTGTGTAGTTTTAAAAATAGGTTAGATAAATACATGAGTGGGTGTGGGTGGGTGTGAGTTGGACCTGACTAGCTTGTGCTACTAGGTCTGATGCCGTGCTCCTTCCTTAAGTGGAAGTGACCTGACTAGGTGGGTCATTGGGCTAATCCAGGGGGGAGGACTCCTATTATTTATGCTTCTTGATATGAAGCCAAGGATTCTATTAGCTTTATTGCGAACACTTATGCACTGTTGTCTTGGTTTCAGATTACTGCTAACCAGAACTCCTAAATCTTTTTCGCAATCCGTAATATTAAGATCTACATTATTTAGTTTATATGTGGCATGGTTATTGTCCTGTCCAACATTTAGAACTTTGCATTTGTCTATATTAAACTGCATCTGCCACTTCTCCGACCACTGCATCAGTCTATTCAAATCTTCCTGGAGTGCTCGAATGTCCTCGTCAGAATGAATTCGACGGCCTATTTTGGTGTCATCGGCAAACTTGCCGATGTCGCTCTTTATGCCCTCATCTATGTCGTTTATGTAGATTGTGAACAGCAGGGGGACCAACACTGACCCCTGTGGAACACCGCTCGTGACGCTTCCCCACTCTGATTTCTCCCCATTTATGCAAACTCTCTGCTGCCTATTTGTCAACCATGCCTCTATCCGGGGGGGTGGGGTGGCATTGTACGTCCGAGATCGCTTGAACTGTTGCATAAAAACGGGTATTAAGTCTGAAGTAACACATACAGAGTCTGTTTGGATAGAATTTTCAGAGGGGCATGAAAAACTGATTTTAGGAGTGATATACCGTCCCCCTAACTTAGATAGGGACCAAGGGAAACTACTATGGGAGGAAATTGTTAAGGCCACAAGGCACGATAATGTAGTAATTCTAGGAGACTTTAACTTTAGTCATGTTGATTGGAATTTCTTGACTGGGAATTTAGAATCGTACGACTTCTTAGAAGTATTTCAGGATTGTTTTTTGAAGCAGTTTGTGACAGAACCTACAAGGGGAAATAACCTGCTTGACTTAGTTATGGCAAACAATGAATCCCTTGTTAATAATTTAGAAATTTCAGAGGAACTGGGTGCTAGCGACCACAAATCAATTACATTTAGCATTGAATGGAAGTACGATAGTAGCGATAACTCAGTAACAGTCCCAGATTTTCGCTTAGCAGATTACGATGGGCTTAGAGAACACTTATCATCTGTTGACTGGGGTAACGAAGAGAGCTATCAATATGACAGTTTTCTGAACACTATACATGCTGCTCAAAGAGCGTTTATCCCATATAAAGAAATTAGATCAAATAGAAATGACCCAAAATGGATGAATAATAGGCTCAAATATCTACTAGGGCATAAGAAAGGAATTTATAGGCGTATCAAAAGAGGTGAGGGTCATCTTATGAATCAGTATATTGACATTAAGAGGGACATTAAAAAGGGGATAAGAAAAGCTAAAAGGGACTATGAAATTAAAGTTGCTAGGGATTCTAAAACTAACCCAAAAAGTTTTTTCCAGGTCTATAGAACAAAAGTTAGAGATAAGATAGGTCCCCTTAAAAATAACTATGGGCACCTTACTGACAAAGAGAATGAAATGTGCTTGATTTTAAATAATTATTTTCTCTCAGTTTTTACACAGGAAGACACTAACAATATTCCAGTAATTAATTTTTATAGTGGGCTAGAAGAAGATAAATTATGTAACATCACAGTCACTAGTGAAATGGTTGTGAAGCAGATAGACAGACTGAAGCAAAATAAGTCGCCGGGTCCTGATGAGGTTTTTTCAAGGGTTCTTAAGGAATGCAAAATGGAACTCTGTGAACCATTAACTAATATTTTTAATTTATCTCTTCAAACAGGTGTAGTGTCTGATATGTGGAAGATGGCTAATGTAATTCCTATTTTTAAAACAGGGGACAAGTCGTTACCGTCAAATTACCGCCCAATAAGCCTGACCTCAATTGTAGGCAAATTACTAGAGTCAATTATAGCTGAGATTATAAGAAGCCATCTCGATAAGCATAGCTTGATTAATGATACTCAGCATGGATTCACAAGAGGCCGGTCTTGTCTAACTAATTTATTAACTTTCTTCAGTAAAGCTTTTGAGGCTGTTGACCACAATAAAGAATTTGATATTATTTACTTAGATTTTAGTAAGGCTTTTGATAGAGTTCCGCACCATAGACTGTTAAAGAAAGTGGCAGCTCATGGCATTGGGGGAAAAGTGCTCTCGTGGATCGAGTCATGGCTCACTGACAGGAAGCAGAGAGTGTCCATAAATGGGGTTAAATCCGAGTGGGGATCTGTAACAAGTGGCGTTCCACAGGGATCAGTCTTGGGCCCGTTGTTGTTTATAATATATATCAATGATCTTGATGAGGGAATTACTAGTGATATGAGCAAATTCGCCGATGACACAAAGATAGGTAGGATAATTGATTCAAACGTAGATGTTAGGGAACTTCAGGAGGATTTAAACAAACTCTATTCTTGGTCAGAAAAGTGGCAGATGCAGTTCAATGTAGATAAATGCAAGGTTCTGAAGCTTGGGAGTGCCCATAACCCTAGTACTTATAAGTTAAATGATGTAGAACTTAGCCATACAGATTGCGAAAAGGACTTGGGGGTTATGGTGAGCAGCAACCTTAAACCAAGACAGCAATGCCTAAGCGTACGTAATAAGGCAAATAGATTACTGGGATTTATATCAAGAAGTGTAAGCAACAGAAGTCCAGAGGTCATACTGCAGCTTTATACATCATTAGTAAGGCCTCACCTAGATTATGCAGCTCAGTTCTGGTCTCCATATTACAAAATGGACATAAATTCGTTAGAAAACATTCAGCGTAGGATGACTAAATTAATACATAGCATTAGAAATCTTCCTTATGAAGAAAGATTGAAGACTCTTAAGTTACATTCACTTGTTAGACGAAGAATGAGGGGAGACCTGATCGAAGTGTATAAGTGGAAGATAGGTATTAATAAAGGGGATATTAATAAGGTCTTGAGGATGTCTCTCCAAGAGAGAACCCGCAGTAATGGATTTAAATTAGATAAGTTTAGATTTAGAAAGGACATAGGAAAGTATTGGTTTGGAAATAGGGTAGTTGATGAGTGGAACAGTCTACCTAGTTGGGTTATTGAGGCTAGGACTTTGGGTAGTTTCAAATTTAGGTTGGATAAGTACATGAGTGGGAGGGGTTGGATTTGAGTGGGACTTTCACATCAGAGCTTATTTCTTGGGTAGCATTGAAAATTGGGTTGGGCAAATGTTTTGTTAGTGGGATGAATTGTAAAGGACCTGCCTAGTATGGGCCAACAGGCCTCCTGCAGTGTTCCTCCTTTCTTATGTTTTTATGTTCTTTGTGCAAGAAAGGTATAAAATACCGACAATATGAAAGTTAAGACACATGTGCAACATCTGGATATCTTTATTGTAGACGTTTCGCCATCCAGTGGCTTTATCAATACAGATTCTAGGACATAATAGGAAGACAGTAGAACTATATACAAAAGATGAGGTAATCAGTCCCTCGGCCTTGGAGTTAGTGTTCACAGCATCGTGGTGGAGGAGAATCTGGAGCAAAGGCAAGAAGACTGGCGTTTATATAGGCGTCAGTGGAAGGGACGGGCAGCAGACGAGGGCAGTCACTGGTAGGCGGGATTCCCCAGTGGAAGTAGGTCCTTCCCAAAGAGATGGGTTAGTTGCAGCAGCCGTGAAGAAGGTCTTGTAGATGTCCTCTGAACCAAGATTCCATGATGTTGCAGTGTCTGACAAGTTGTGCAAGAAAGGTATAAAATACCGACAATATGAAAGTTAAGATGTGCAAGAAAGGTATAAAATACCGACAATATGAAAGTTAAGACACATGTGCAACATCTGGATATCTTTATTGTAGACGTTTCGCCATCCAGTGGCTTTATCAATACAGATTCTAGGACATAATAGGAAGACAGTAGAACTATATACAAAAGATGAGGTAATCAGTCCCTCGGCCTTGGAGTTAGTGTTCACAGCATCGTGGTGGAGGAGAATCTGGAGCAAAGGCAAGAAGACTGGCGTTTATATAGGCGTCAGTGGATAGGGACGGGCAGCAGACGAGGGCAGTCACTGGTAGGCGGGATTCCCCAGTGGAAGTAGGTCCTTCCCAAAGAGATGGGTTAGTTGCAGCAGCCGTGAAGAAGGTCTTGTAGATGTCCTCTGAACCAAGATTCCATGATGTTGCAGTGTCTGACAAGTTGTGCAAGAAAGGTACCGACAATTGTTAAGACACATGTGCAACATCTGGATATCTTTATTGTCTGGAACCAAGATTCCAGATGTTGCACATGTGTCTTAACTTTCATATTGTCGGTATTTTATACCTTTCTTGCACAACTTGTCAGACACTGCAACATCATGGAATCTTGGTTCAGAGGACATCTACAAGACCTTCTTCACGGCTGCTGCAACTAACCCATCTCTTTGGGAAGGACCTACTTCCACTGGGGAATCCCGCCTACCAGTGACTGCCCTCGTCTGCTGCCCGTCCCTATCCACTGACGCCTATATAAACCGCCAGTCTTCTTGCCTTTGCTCCAGATTCTCCTCCACCACGATGCTGTGAACACTAACTCCAAGGCCGAGGGACTGATTACCTCATCTTTTGTATATAGTTCTACTGTCTTCCTATTATGTCCTAGAATCTGTATTGATAAAGCCACTGGATGGCGAAACGTCTACAATAAAGATATCCAGATGTTGCACATGTGTCTTAACTTTCATATTGTCGGTATTTTATACCTTTCTTGCACAACTTGTCAGACACTGCAACATCATGGAATCTTGGTTCAGAGGACATCTACAAGACCTTCTTCACGGCTGCTGCAACTAACCCATCTCTTTGGGAAGGACCTACTTCCACTGGGGAATCCCGCCTACCAGTGACTGCCCTCGTCTGCTGCCCGTCCCTTCCACTGACGCCTATATAAACGCCAGTCTTCTTGCCTTTGCTCCAGATTCTCCTCCACCACGATGCTGTGAACACTAACTCCAAGGCCGAGGGACTGATTACCTCATCTTTTGTATATAGTTCTACTGTCTTCCTATTATGTCCTAGAATCTGTATTGATAAAGCCACTGGATGGCGAAACGTCTACAATAAAGATATCCAGATGTTGCACATGTGTCTTAACTTTCAATTTACCTATATATGCCTCTCTTTTGACCAATCAGATATTTTAATCTATTGTTCATCCATTTAGGATCATTTTTGTTTGATCTGATTTCCCTATTTGGAACATAATTTGACTGAGCAGCTAGAACTATGCCCTGGAAAGCATCATATCGGCAACTATCACCACCTACCTGACCCTTAGTTAGGTCATTCCAGTTCAGCCCACCTAAGTAATTTTTCAGTCCTATGAAATCAGCCAAGCGAAAGTCAAGGACGGAGACTTGATTGCCATTATTAGGGGAATTCCATGATATATTAAAACTGAGTGATTTGTGATCACTTTCCCCAAGCTCATCATTAACCTCAAGATTATTAATTAGTGTTTCCCTACTGGCAAGAACCAAGTCAAGGAGGTTATTTCCCCTAGTTGGCTCTGTCACAAACTGTTTTAAAAAACAATCCTGGATCGTATCAAGAAAGTCACCTGACTCTAAATTTCCTGTCAAATTGCTCCAGTCAATCTGTCTATAGTTGAAATCTCCCATTAGCACAACATTTTCGTATGTAGATGCCTTACGAATTTCGTCCCATAGAAGTTTACTGCACTCCCTATCAAGATTTGGGGCCCTGTAAATCACACCCAAAATTAGTTTTTCTCGGCCCTCGAGAAGCTGTAATCAAACTGATTCAGTGGCTGACGCTTCTAATTTAATATCTTGTCTAACACAACAATTTAAATTGTCTCTGACATACATCGCTACTCCACCACCTTTCCTGTTGACCCTGTCAGTGTGGAATAATTTATAGCCTTGTATGTGACATTCAGAGGGCATCTCTCTATCTTTCAGATTGAGCCAGGTTTCTGTTATAGCAATAATATCTATGTTTCCTGCACTTGCAATTAATCTTAGCTCATCTATCTTATTTCTTACACTCCTGCTATTAGTATAGTAAACCTTAAGGGAGCTAGTCCCTTGCTGCCCTCTGCTGTCCCCCTTTGTTTGCTGACCTGATCTATTGTCTTTATTTATAACTTCATGCTGAATGCCTTTTATACATTTACTGTTTCCAACCCAAGTGTTGCAACCTGCTTGTTTCCCACACACACCCATACCTCTATCTTCCATCAGTTTAAAATCATAGGCATTTCACCAATGGCCTTCTCAATCGAGTCTGCATGTGCTACCACCCCAGCCCCAGAGAGATGTACCCCATCCCTTGCATACATATCATGTTTGCCATAAAAGTTGTTCCAGTTGTCAATGAATGGGATTGCAAGTTCCTTGCAGTGTCTGTCTAGCCAGCAACTTACACCAATTGCCCTAGACAACCATTCATTTCCTACTCCCCTTCTAGGCAAGATGCTACATATGATTGGGATCCCTCCCTTAGACTTAATGAAATCTATAGCTGACCTGTACTTATCTAGCAGCTCTTCTCTCCTACCCTTCCCAATATCATTTCCACCAGCACTGAGACAGATAATGGGCTTATTCCCATTATCTGACATGATATTATCCAGCCTGTTGACAATGTCCCCAACACCAGCTCCAGGGAAGCACACTCTATCTCTCATCTTATTCCTATTACAAAAAGCATGGTCAATATATCTTACCTGAGAGTCACCAACCACAAGAATGCGCTTACCTCCATTAGCAGGGGCAGTAGTACCCTTACCTTCACTGGCCACTGAAGTACATTCATCCTGAAGAACAGAGAAGCGATTTCCTACCTTCAGATCTTCACTCTTAACTTTCCTTACTCTGATGCGCCTCCCATTACTGTGAACCACTCGCCACTTGTAGCAGGTGCTGGACTGCACCTCACTGCTGGTAGCCGTTGCTACCTCCCCAACTACAGCCTCCTCACAGCGAGAGACAGACTGCACCTCACTGCTAGAAGCCTCATTCCCCACAACTCCAGCCACCTCACACTCTCTCCCAGACCCATTGAGGTGGACCTTCAGCCTCCTAATCTCCTCCTGGAGAAGCAAGACCTCCTCCTTCAACTCTCCAACCTCAATTTTTAAAACACTGCAGAAGCAAGCCATGCTTTGTAACCGTCCACGCTAATCCCCAAAGCAGCTCAGGGTCTGTGACCTCACGTGACGACTTACCACTGACCACTAGTGACTAGTGTTCTTATGTTCTTAATACGTTCCAACCCATACTGGTTATAACTATGACCATAATTTTTAAAGGGGTGGACCGGTAAGCCAGCTGGAGGCCTCGGTCAAATGACCAAAAGCTCCAACGGCGGGTCGTCATCTAAGACCAGCGACAGGAAACACTTGCCCTCTTTCCTGACAAACCATACCTAACCTAACCTAACCAACCCGCCACACTTACATCACAAATTTATGTACCCTGTAAGTCAACCTTTTTCCACCCTCCTCATCTTGTTTACATATCGCAGACAATGGTTTACTTTCCTTAATAGTATATATGCTTCACCGATGTTCAATAACCCACATGGACACAGAAACTAAGAGAATAATTGATCTGTAGATGAATGGTTCAGAGAACCGACATGTTGATAAATTAATATTGTTTCAGACTATGGAACAATGCTCTTCTCCAGACTGAGGGACTGACCACCTCAAAACTTTAAGGGTGATGGACTGATTACATCGTCTTCAAGTATCTTCTGCTTCTATCAACTTTTCTGTACTTGACTGAAAAAGCCTACTGTGTAGGCGAAACGTTTCACAATAAAGATACCTAACTGTTGCATATGTGTCTTACCTAACAACCTGTCGGTATTTTATACCATTTTGATGTTCATTGATGGACTGACCACATCGACTCAAGGTTGAGGGACTGATTACCTCATTCTCCTCCTATTCTTCAAGTTTCTCCTATGGACTGATGAAGCCACTGTGTGGCGAAACGTTTCCTCAATGAAGATACCCAAGAGTTGCACATGTGTCTAATTTATCATGATCTCAATAGGAAAAAATATCTATATAACTTTAAAATGGCATAAAATACCGACAGGTTGTTAGGTAAGACACATATGCAACAGTTAGGTATCTTTATTTCGAAACGTTTCGCCTACACAGTAGGCTTCTTCAGTCGAGTACAGAAAAGTTGATAGAAGCAGAAGATACTTGAAGACGATGTAATCAGTCCATCACCCTTAAAGTTTTGAGGTGGTCAGTCCCTCAGTCTGGAGAAGAGCATTGTTCCATAGACTGAAACAATATGGAGTTGAAGTGACAGGATGGAGCCTTATATAGCGCCAGGAGGTTAGACGTAGGTCACTAGAAGAGGCAAGAACGTAGATGTTGGGAGGTCAGGTCCCTCTCAAATCCAGCCGTTCTCACTAGTAGAGGTTGTCGAAGTTGATTGCAGGTCTGTACCAAGATACCCTTGTGTTGCAGTGTCTGACAGATTGAACATAAAATGGTATAAAATACCGACAGGTTGTTAGGTAAGACACATATGCAACAGTTAGGTATCTTTATTTCGAAACGTTTCGCTTACACAGTAGGCGAAACGTTTCGCCTGAAACGTTTCGTCTGATACAATGCTCTTCTCCAGACTGAGGGACTGACCACCTCAAAACTTAAAGGGTGATGGACTGATTACATCGTCTTCAAGTATCTTCTGCTTCTATCTGATTAACAAGTTTTCTGTACTCAACTGAAGAAGCCTACTGTGTAGGCGAAACGTTTCGAAATAAAGATACCTAACTGTTGCATATGTGTTGACTCAGGAAATCGTAATGACACGATTACAAACAAACCATACCACGGGCGGGGATAGAACCCGCGATCAGAGAGTCTCAAAACTCCAGACCGTCGCGTTAGCCACTGGACCAGCTAGCCACAATAAGATTCATCCAACTAGGTATATTTCTACACCATAGGAAGGTTAGCATAGGCACCACTGTGACCACAAATGCAAGTTTTTACAGACGAATCTCCAGCTAGCGTGGCCGTGACGAACTCTAGCTCAAGTCCCCTCAAAGCCGTTAACATGACATGTGGCTAGCTGATCCAGTGGCTAACGCGACGGTCTGGAGTTTTGAGACTCTCTGATCGCGGGTTCTATCCCCGCCCGTGGTATGGTTTGTTTGCAATCGTGTCATTACGATTTCGTGAGTCATGTTGACGGCTTTGAGGGGACTTGAGCTAGAGTTCGTCACGGCCACGCTAGCTGGAGATTCGTCTGTAAAAACTTGCATTTGTGGTCACAGTGGTGCCTATGCTAACCTTCCTATGGTGTAGAAATATACCTAGTTGGACGAATCTTATTGTGGCTAGCTGGTCCAGTGGCTAACGCGACGGTCTGGAGTTTTGAGACTCTCTGATCGCGGGTTCTATCCCCGCCCGTGGTATGGTTTAACATTGTTGACCAATGCATGGGAGTAAAGCTAAACCCGTAGGTTCCATTTAACACCTAGGGAAATGGAAAGCCATCACGTTCAACTCGAACACAGAGAGGATAAGATCAGTTCATTGGATCACCTGCCCTTCACCAACATCTTATCTCATCAAAACTCCGCTGTTGTATGTGTAGCAGTTCAATTCCTCCCCTTATCATGTTTCTTTATTCTTATCTCATGAGTTGAAATCCTGCTGGAAATATGGAATATGATGTCATTTCGAAGAGTTTTCCTTCTATGCTTGCTATGAGCTCTTGCAGTTAGATCAATTCAGCAGTGTTATGTAGTAATTAATCTGCTTTTATGGGGTATGATGCTCAGACTGTCTGCTCAATGCTCATCTGTATGAACAAATGTGTTTGTGTATTTGTGTGTGTGTGTATGTGTGTGTGTGTGTGTGTGTGTGTGTGTGTGTGTGTGTGTGTGTGTGTGTGTGTGTGTGTGTGTGTGTGTGTGTGTTGTGATGAATGGTTTGAAAAACCGACAAGTTGAAGATTGAGACACTTATGCAGCATATGGAAATCTCTATTCAGGAAACGTTTCGCCACACAGTGGCTTCATCAGTCCAATACAAAGAGGAAGACGTAAGGAGAGGAGGAGAATGAGGTAATCAGTCCCTCAACCTGGAGTCGATGTGTTCAGTCCATCAATCTTGTAGAATGTACAGCATAGGGCCGTAGACGTGGCTTATATACTGTAGTGAGGTGACGTGAAGCAGATGGAGGCGGGGTCATAGTGGTACCATCCACTAGTCGACTAGTGGATGGTACCACTATGACCCCGCCTCCATCTGCTTCACGTCACCTCACTACAGTATATAAGCCACGTCTACGGCCCTATGCTGTACATTCTACAAGATTGATGGACTGAACACATCGACTCCAGGTTGAGGGACTGATTACCTCATTCTCCTCCTCTCCTTACGTCTTCCTCTTTGTATTGGACTGATGAAGCCACTGTGTGGCGAAACGTTTCCTGAATAGACGTTTCCTGATTTCCATATGCTGCATAAGTGTCTCAATCTTCACCTCATTCCCTTCCCTTCCAGTCTCCAGTTATAAGTCCTTCTGACTAACTCTTCTGAGTTATCCCAGGTTCTCTACACATGATGCTATGTATGATAATATATGTAACTGTATTTATGTATACCTGAATAAACTTACTTAATTTGCAGTTTTCTGCTTTCTCCTCTTGACCTTCTGGACAAATGTTAAGTTTTACTTTCTCTATTCATGTTTCCCTTTTAGTATATTTTATCCTCAGGTAACTGTGTGGGAAAAGTTTGTTAATTAAGAGAGTGAGTGCATGGATGAATGGTGGTGGTGATGCTAGTGGTGAATGGTGATGGTGGTGCAAGTGGTGAATGGTGGTGGTGATGCTAGTGGTGAATGGTGGTGGTGGTGCAAGTGGTGAATGGTGGTGGTGATGCTAGTGGTGAATGGTGGTGGTGATGCTAGTGGTGAATGGTGGTGGTGGTGCAAGTGGTGAATGGTGGTGGTGATGCTAGTGGTGAATGGTGGTGGTGATGCTAGTGGTGAATTGTGATGCTGGTGATGCTAGTGGTGAATGGTGATGGTGGTGCAAGTGGTGAATGGTGGTGGTGATGCTAGTGGAGAATGGTGATGGTGGTGATGCTAGTGGTGAATGGTGATGGTGATGCTAGTGGTGAATGGTGGTGGTGATGCAAGTGGTGAATGCTGGTGGTGATGCTAGTGGTGAATGGTGTTGGTGATGCAAGTGGAGAATGGTGGTGCTGATGCTAGTGGTGAATGGTGGTGGTGATGCTAGTGGAGATGGTGATGGTGGTGGTGCTAGTGGTGAATGGTGATTTTGGTACAAGTGGAGAATGGTGATTGTGGTGCAAGTGGAGAAGGGTGATGATGGTGCAAGTGGAGAATGGTGGTGGTGGTGATGCAAGTGGAGAATGGTGGTGATGGTGCAAGTGGAGAGTGGTGGTGGTAGTGCAAGTGGAAAATGCTTGTTTGATAATTTACGGGCAACTCTACCTCTTCCCCTCAACTCCTAAATTTTCTCTTTCTTCACCCTGGGGGACTTGACGAAGGACCTTTAAGTGACTTCCTAATCACTTGTCTTCTCTGCTCCCATCGAGTCTCTAAATACGGAGTTCCACTCCCATGTTATTTGTCATTCTTTGTGTCGGGTGTTTTACATTTTAATGTTTTGAGTTTATTAACGTGATTTGTGTTTATTAACATAATGTTTCTTGGTCCTCACCATATCTTTTAAAGATATTTTTTTCCATAGCTGTTGAGAAACTGCTTCTCCGGTTCTCAACTTCTAGAAGTGTTCTTGCGAAGTGGCTTGGGTCATCTCATCCACGAGAGGCATGTTAGGCTGCGTGAACTAAGACACAGTGAAGTATTCTTTAATCTTTAGATACCATATCTATGTGCTTTGGATATGGTATCTGAAGATGTGTCCACAATACTACCGTCTTATAGGGTACCGTCAGCACCTAGGCGGGCTAAAGCCGGAGTCTGAATTGTCGCAATTGTCAACGACAAGTGCATTACTACACACAACGACACGTGCGTCACTACACACAACGACACGTGCATCACTACACACAACGACACGTGCATTACTACACACAACGACACGTGCATTACTACACACAACGATACGTGCATTACTACACACAACGACACGTGCATTACTACACACAACGACACGTGCATTACTACACACAACGACACGTGCATTACTACACACAACGACACGTGCATTACTACACACAACGATACGTGCATTACTACACACAGCGACACGTGCATTACTACACACAACGACACGTGCATCACTACACACAACGACACGTGAATTACTACACACAACGACACGTGCATTACTACACACAACGACACGTGCATTACTACACACAACGACACGTACATTACTACACACAACGACACGTACATTACTACACACAACGACACGTGCATTACTACACACAAAGATACGTGCATTACTACACACAACGACACGTGCATTACTACACACAACGACACGTACATCACTACATACAACGACACGTGCATTACTACACACAACGACACGTGCATTACTACACACAACGACACGTGCATTACTACACACAACGACACGTGCATCACTACACACAACGACACGTGCATCACTACACACAACGACACGTGCATTACTACACACAACGACACGTGCATCACTACACACAACGACACGTGCATCACTACACACAACGACACGTGCATTACTACACACAACGACACGTGCATCACTACACACAACGACACGTGCATTACTACACACAACGACACGTGCATTACTACACACAACGACACGTGCATTACTACACACAACGACACGTGCATTACTACACACAACGATACGTGCATTACTACACACAACGACACGTGTATTACTACATACAACGACACGTGCATTACTACACACAACGACACGTGCATTACTACACACAACGATACGTGCATTACTACACACAACGACACGTGCATTACTACAAACAACGACACG
The DNA here is from genome assembly GCF_038502225.1 of Cherax quadricarinatus. Classification (NCBI taxonomy): domain Eukaryota; kingdom Metazoa; phylum Arthropoda; class Malacostraca; order Decapoda; family Parastacidae; genus Cherax; species Cherax quadricarinatus. The sequence continues at coordinate 39,346 of NW_027198416.1, forward strand.
TGCATCACTACACACAACGACACGTGCATTACTACACACAACGACACGTGCATTACTACACACAACGACACGTGCATTACTACACACAACGACACGTGCATTACTACACACGACACGTGCATTACTTCACACAACGATACGTGCATTACTACACACAACGACACGTGCATTACTACACACAACGACACGTGCATTACTACACACAACGATACGTGCATTACTACACACAACGACACGTTGCATTACTACACACAACGACACGTGCATTACTACACACAACGACACGTTGCATTACTACACACAACGATACGTGCATCACTACACACAACGACACGTGCATTACTACACACAACGACACGAGCATTACTACACACGACACGTGCATTACTACACACAACGATACGTACATTACTACACACAACGACACGTGCATTACTACACACAACGACACGTGCATTACTACACACAACGACACGTGCATTACTACACACAACGACACGTGCATTACTACACACAACGACACGTGCATTACTACACACAACGACACGTGCATTACTACACACAACGACACGTGCATTACTACACACAACGACACGTGCATTACTACACACAACGACACGTGCATTACTACACACAACGACACGTGCATTACTACACACAACGACACGTGCATCACTACACACAACGACACGTGCATTACTACACACAACGACACGTGCATTACTACACACAACGACACGTGCATTACTACACATAACGACACGTGCATCACTACACACAACGACTCGTGCATCACTACACACAACGACACGTGCATTACTACACACAACGACACGTGCATTACTACACACAACGACAAGTGCATTACTACACACAACGACACGTGCATTACTACACACAACGATACGTGCATTACTACACACAACGACACGTGCAATACTACACACGACACGTGCATTACTTCACACAACGACACGTGCATTACTACACACAACGATACGTGCATTACTACACACAACGACACGTGCATTACTACACACAACGACACGTGCATTACTACACACAACGATACGTGCATCACTACACACAACGACACGTGCATTACTACACACAACGACACGAGCATTACTACACACGACACGTGCATTACTACACACAACGATACGTACATTACTACACACAACGACACGTGCATTACTACACACAACGACACGTGCATTACTACACACAACGACACGTGCATTACTACACACAACGACACGTGCATTACTACACACAACGACACGTGCATTACTACACACAACGACACGTGCATTACTACACACAACGACACGTGCATTACTACACACAACGACACGTGCATTACTACACACAACGACACGTGCATTACTACACACAACGACACGTGCATTACTACACACAACGACACGTGCATCACTACACACAACGACACGTGCATTACTACACACAACGACACGTGCATTACTACACACAACGACACATGCATTACTACACATAACGACACGTGCATCACTACACTCAACGACTCGTGCATCACTACACACAACGACACGTGCATTACTACACACAACGACACGTGCATTACTACACACAACGACAAGTGCATTACTACACACAACGACACGTGCATTACTACACACAACGACACGTGCATTACTACACACAACGACACGTGCATTACTACACACAACGACACGTGCATTACTACACACAACGACACGTGCATTACTACACACAACGACACGTGCATTACTACACACAACGACACGTGCATTACTACACACAACGACACGTGCATCACTACACACAACGACACGTGCATTACTACACACAACGACACGTGCATTACTACACACAACGACACGTGCATTACTACACATAACGACACGTGCATTACTACACACAACGACTCGTGCATCACTACACACAACGACACGTGCATTACTACACACAACGACACGTGCATTACTACACACAACGACACGTGCATTACTACACACAACGACACGTGCATTACTACACATAACGACACGTGCATCACTACACACAACGACACGTGCATTACTACACATAACGACACGTGCATCACTACACACAACGACACGTGCATTACTACACACAACGACACGTGCATTACTACACATAACGACACGTGCATCACTACACACAACGACACGTGCATTACTACACACAACGACACGTGCATTACTACACACAACGACACGTGCATTACTACACACAACGACACGTGCATCACTACACACAACGACACGTGCATTGCTACACACAACGACACGTGCATTACTACACACAACGACACGTGCATTACTACACACAACGACACGTGCATTACTACACACAACGACACGTGCATTACTACACACAACGACACGTGCATTACTACACACAACGACACGTGCATCACTACACACAACGACACGTGCATTACTACACACAACGACACGTGCATTACTACACACAACGACACGTGCATTACTACATACAACGACACGTGCATCACTACACACAACGACACCTGTACACGATCGACACCATGCCTAACCCTTCTAGGGTAGGGTAGGTGCCTGAGCCCGAGCCTTTAGCTCATAAGACTGTCATTCCCATTTGCTCCCTTGGGGCGGGGATGACAGACCAGAGAGGCCTAGCTTGTGGCTAGGCCTGGGGACAGTTGGTCCCAAAGATGAGGAGGTGCTTGGGCCTCCTTCCATGGGAGACCTAGGTCTCAGACACTCCCTAAAGAGGGAGCCAAGGCCGGGCGACCACTTGGAAAAGGCCCGGGCCGGGAGAATACCGGCTAATATTTAACTAACTAGCTAACTAACGACACCTGCATTACTACACACAACGATACGTGCATCACTACACACAACGACACGTGCATTACTACACACAACGACACCTGCATTACTACACACAACGACACGTGCATTACTACACACAACGACACTTGCATTACTACACACAACGACACGTGCATTACTACACACAACGACACGTGCATTACTACACACAACGACACGTGCATTACTACACACAACGACACGTGCATTACTACACATAACGACACGTGCATTACTACACATAACGACACGTGCATTACTACACATAACGACACGTGCATTACTACACATAACGACACGTGCATCACTATATACAACTACACATTCATCACTATATACAACTACACATACATCACTATATACAACTACACATTCATCACTATATACAACTACACATTCATCACTATATACAACTACACATTCATCACTATATACAACTACACATTCATCACTATATACAACTACACATTCATCACTATATACAACTACACATTCATCACTATATACAACTACACATTCATCACTATATACAACTACACATTCATCACTATATACAACTACACATTCATCACTATATACAACTACACATTCATCACTATATACAACTACACATTCATCACTATATACAACTACACATTCATCACTATAGACAACTACACATTCATCACTATATACAACTACACATTCATCACTATATACAACTACACATTCATCACTATATACAACTACACATTCATCACTATATACAACTACACATTCATCACTATATACAACTACACATTCATCACTATATACAACTACACATTCATCACTATATACAACTACACATTCATCACTATATACAACTACACATACATCACTATATACAACTACACATTCATCACTATATACAACCTGGTGATCATTCTCTCCTAGCATCCGCTAACATTGTTCTGGTTCACTGTCATTTTTCACCACGGTGTAAGAGTCTGGCGTCTTACGTCGTTCTCTTCATCTGTTACCATTTGACGACCTTGGGTCCTCACACAGTGCTGACTCTACCACCTTGGTTCTCACACAGTGCTGACTCTATCACCTTGGGTCCTCACACAGTGCTGACTCTACCACCTTGGTCCTCACACAGTGCTGACTCTATCACCTTGGGTCCTCACACAGTGCTGACTCTACCACCTTGGTCCTCACACAGTGCGGACTCTACCACCTTGGGTCCTCACACAGTGCGGACTCTACCACCTTGGGTCCTCACACAGTGCTGACTCTACCACCTTGGTCCTCACACAGTGCGGACTCTACCACCTTGGGTCCTCACACAGTGCTGACTCTACCACCTTGGTCCTCACACAGTGCGGACTCTACCACCTTGGGTCCTCACACAGTGCGGACTCTACCACCTTGGGTCCTCACACAGTGCTGACTCTACCACCTTGGGTCCTCATACAGTGCGGACTCTATCACCTTGGGTCCTCACACAGTGCTGACTCTATCACCTTGGGTCCTCATACAGTGCTGACTCTATCACCTTGGGTCCTCAACAAGTGCTGACTCTATCACCTTGGGTCCTCACACAGTGCAGACTCTATCACCTTGGGTCCTCACACAGTGCTGACTCTATCACCTTGGGTCCTCACACAGTGCTGACTCTATCACCTTGGGTCCTCACACAGTGCGGACTCTATCACCTTGGGTCCTCACACAGTGCTGACTCTATCACCTTGGGTCCTCACACAGTGCGGACTCTATCACCTTGGGTCCTCACACAGTGCTGACTCTATCACCTTGGGTCCTCACACAGTGCTGACTCTACCACCTTGGGTCCTCACACAGTGCGGACTCTACCACCTTGGGTCCTCATACAGTGCTGACTCTAACACCTTGGGTCCTCACACAGTGCGGACTATACCACATTGGGTCCTCACACAGAGCGGACTCTACCACCTTGGGTCCTCACACAGTGCGGACTCTACCACCTTGGGTCCTCACACAGTGCTGTCTCTACCACCTTGGGTCCTCACACAGTGCTGACTCTACCACCTTGGGTCCTCATACAGTGCTGACTCTACCACCTTGGGTCCTCACACAGTGCTGACTCTAGCACCTTGGGTCCTCACACAGTGCGGACTATACCACCTTGGGTCCTCACACAGTGCGGACTCTACCACCTTGGGTCCTCATACAGTGCTGACTCTACCACATTGGCTCCTCACACAGTGCTAACTCTACCACCTTGGCTCGTCACAGAGTGCTGACTCTACCACCTTGAGTCCTCACACAGCGCTGACTCTACCATCTTTGATCCTAACACAGTGCTGACTCTACCACCTTGGCTCCTCACACAGAGCTGACTCTACGACCTTGGGTACTCGCACAGTGCTGAGTCTATCACCTTGGGTCTTCACACAGTGCTGACTCCACCTCCTTTGTTTCTCACACAGTGCTGACTCTACCATCTTTGGTCCTCACACAGTGCTGACTCTACCTCCTTGTGTCTTCACACAGTGCTGACTCTACCACCTTGGGTCTTCACACAGTGCTGACTTTACCTCCTTGGGTCCTCACACAGTGCTGCCTCTATCACCTTGGCTCCTCACAGTGCTGACTCTACT
>NW_027198417.1:0-5000 GCF_038502225.1 Cherax quadricarinatus
ATTACAGAGTGTACCACTAGAACACCTAGCATGGCTAGGTATTACAGAGTGTACCACTAGAACACCTAGCATGGCTAGGTATTACAGAGTGTACCACTAGAACACCTAGCATGGCTAGGTATTACAGAGTGTACCACTAGAACACCTAGCATGGCTAGGCATTACAGAGTGTACCACTAGAACACCTAGCATGGCTAGGCATTACAGAGTGTACCACTAGAACACCTAGCATGGCTAGGCATTACAGAGTGTACCACTAGAACACCTAGCATGGCTAGGCATTACAGAGTGTACCACTAGAACACCTAGCATGGCTAGGCATTACAGAGTGTACCACTAGAACACCTAGCATGGCTAGGCATTACAGAGTGTACCACTAGAACACCTAGCATGGCTAGGTATTACAGAGTGTACCACTAGAACACCTAGCATGGCTAGGCATTACAGAGTGTACCACTAGAACACCTAGCATGGCTGGGCATTACAGAGTGTATCACTAGAACACCTAGCATGGCTAGGCATTACAGAGTTTACCACTAGAACACCTAGCATGGCTAGGCATTACAGAGTTTACCACTAGAACACCTAGCATGGCTAGGCATTACAGAGTGTACCACTAGAACACCTAGCATGGCTAGGCATTACAGAGTTTACCACTAGAACACCTAGCATGGCTAGGCATTACAGAGTGTACCACTAGAACACCTAGCATGGCTAGGCATTACAGAGTTTACCACTAGAACACCTAGCATGGCTAGGCATTACAGAGTGTACCACTAGAACACCTAGCATGGCTAGGCATTACAGAGTGTACCACTAGAACACCTAGCATGGCTAGGCATTACAGAGTTTACCACTAGAACACCTAGCATGGCTAGGCATTACAGAGTGTACCACTAGAACACCTAGCATGGCTAGGCATTACAGAGTTTACCACTAGAACACCTAGCATGGCTAGGCATTACAGAGTGTACCACTAGAACACCTAGCATGGCTAGGCATTACAGAGTGTACCACTAGAACACCTAGCATGGCTAGGCATTACAGAGTGTACCACTAGAACACCTAGCATGGCTAGGCATTACAGAGTGTACCACTAGAACACCTAGCATGGCTAGGCATTACAGAGTGTACCACTAGAACACCTAGCATGGCTAGGCATTACAGAGTGTACCACTAGAACACCTAGCATGGCTAGGCATTACAGAGTGTACCACTAGAACACCTAGCATGGCTAGGCATTACAGAGTGTACCACTAGAACACCTAGCATGGCTAGGCATTTCGGGCAGACTTAGTTTAATTCTTAATTGTAAAATATTACAAATTATGAGGTAAGTTGGTATTATGGCTAAGTGACTAAATACTAGATTGTGAGTTTAACAATGTGAATGCTTATGGGTGTGTGTGGGAAACAAGCAGGTTGCAACACTAGGGTTGGAAACAGTAAATGTATAAAAGGCATTCAGCATGAAGTTATAAATAAAGACAATAGAACAGGTCAGCAAACAAAGGGGGACAGCAGAGGGCAGCAAGGGACTAGCTCCCTTAAGGTTTACTATACTAATAGCAGGAGTGTTAGAAATAAGATAGATGAGCTAAGATTAATTGCAAGTGCAGGAAACATAGATATTATTGCTATAACAGAGACCTGGCTCAATCTGAAAGATAGAGAGATGCCCTCTGAATGTCACATACAAGGCTATAAATTATTCCACACTGACAGGGTCAACAGGAAAGGTGGTGGAGTAGCGATGTATGTCAGAGACAATTTAAATTGTTGTGTTAGACAAGATATTAAATTAGAAGCGTCAGCCACTGAATCTGTTTGGTTACAGCTTCTCGAGGGCCGAGAAAAACTAATTTTGGGTGTGATTTACAGGGCCCCAAATCTTGATAGGGAGTGCAGTAAACTTCTATGGGACGAAATTCGTAAGGCATCTACATACGAAAATGTTGTGCTAATGGGAGATTTCAACTATAGACAGATTGACTGGAGCAATTTGACAGGAAATTTAGAGTCGGGTGACTTTCTTGATACGATCCAGGATTGTTTTTTAAAACAGTTTGTGACAGAGCCAACTAGGGGAAATAACCTCCTTGACTTGGTTCTTGCCAGTAGGGAAACACTAATTAATAATCTTGAGGTTAATGATGAGCTTGGGGAGAGTGATCACAAATCACTCAGTTTTAACATATCATGGAATTCCCCTAATAATGGCAATCAAGTCTCCGTCCCTGACTTTCGCTTGGCTGATTTCATAGGACTGAAAAATTACTTAGGTGGGCTGAACTGGAATGACCTGACTAGGGGTCAGGTAGGTGGTGATGGTTGCCGATATGATGCTTTCCAGGGCATAGTTCTAGCTGCTCAGTCAAATTATGTTCCAAATAGGGAAATCAGATCAAACAAAAATGATCCTAAATGGATGAACAATAGATTAAAATATCTGATTGGTCAAAAGAGAGGCATATATAGGCAAATCAAAAGAGGAGAGGGGCAATTAAGAAATCGATATATTCAGTTAAAGAGAGAAATAAAAAAGGGAATTAGAAAAGCAAAAAGAGATTATGAGGTTAAAGTTGCAAGAGAATCGAAGACTAACCCAAAAGGATTCTTTCAGGTATACAGAAGTAAGATCAGGGACAAGATAGGCCCACTCAAAAGTTCCTCGGGTCAGCTCACTGACAGTGATAAGGAAATGTGTAGAATTTTTAACACATACTTCCTCTCAGTTTTTACACAGGAGGATACCAGCGATATTCCAGTAATGATAAATTATGTAGAACAGGACGATAATAAACTGTGCACTATTAGGGTCACAAGTGACATGGTCCTTAGGCAAATAGATAAATTAAAACCTAACAAATCCCCAGGCCCTGATGAACTGTATGCAAGGGTTCTAAAGGAATGTAAAGAGGAGCTTAGCACACCTTTGGCTAATCCTTTCAACATATCACTACAAACTGGCATGGTGCCAGATAAGTGGAAAATGGCAAATGTGATACCTATTTTCAAAACAGGTGACAGGTCCTTAGCTTCGAACTATAGACCAATAAGCCTAACCTCCATAGTGGGAAAATTTATGGAATCAATAATTGCCGAGGCAGTTCGTAGCCACCTTGAAAAGCATAAATTAATCAACGAATCTCAGCATGGTTTTACAAAGGGGCGTTCCTGCCTTACGAATTTATTAACTTTTTTCACTAAGGTATTTGAGGAGGTAGATCATGGTAATGAATATGATATTGTGTATATGGACTTCAGTAAGGCTTTTGACAGGGTCCCACATCAGAGACTATTGAGGAAAATTAAAGCACATGGAATAGGAGGAGAAATTTTTTCCTGGATAGAGGCATGGTTGACAAATAGGCAGCAGAGAGTTTGCATAAATGGGGAGAAATCAGAGTGGGGAAGCGTCACGAGCGGTGTTCCACAGGGGTCAGTGTTGGGCCCCCTGCTGTTCACAATCTACATAAACGACATAGATGAGGGCATAAAGAGCGACATCGGCAAGTTTGCCGATGACACCAAAATAGGCCGTCGAATTCATTCTGACGAGGACATTCGAGCACTCCAGGAAGATTTGAATAGACTGATGCAGTGGTCGGAGAAGTGGCAGATGCAGTTTAATATAGACAAATGCAAAGTTCTAAATGTTGGACAGGACAATAACCATGCCACATATAAACTAAATAATGTAGATCTTAATATTACGGATTGCGAAAAAGATTTAGGAGTTCTGGTTAGCAGTAATCTGAAACCAAGACAACAGTGCATAAGTGTTCGCAATAAAGCTAATAGAATCCTTGGCTTCATATCAAGAAGCATAAATAATAGGAGTCCTCAGGTTGTTCTTCAACTCTATACATCCTTGGTTAGGCCTCATTTAGATTATGCTGCACAGTTTTGGTCACCGTATTACAGAATGGATATAAATTCTCTGGAAAATGTACAAAGGAGGATGACAAAGATGATCCCATGTATCAGAAACCTTCCCTATGAGGATAGACTAAGGGCCCTGAAACTGCACTCTCTAGAAAGACGTAGAATTAGGGGGGATATGATTGAGGTTTATAAGTGGAAGACAGGAATAAATAAAGGGGATGTAAATAGTGTGCTGAAAATATCTAGCCTAGACAGGACTCGCAGCAATGGTTTTAAGTTGGAAAAATTCAGATTCAGGAGGGATATAGGAAAGTACTGGTTTGGTAATAGAGTTGTGGATGAGTGGAACAAACTCCCAAGTACCGTTATAGAGGCCAGAACGTTGTGTAGCTTTAAAAATAGGTTGGATAAATACATGAGTAGATGTGGGTGGGTGTGAGTTAGACCTGATAGCTTGTGCTAACAGGTCGGTTGCCGTGTTCCTCCCTTAAGTCAATGTGACCTGACCTGACTAGGTTGGGTGCATTGGCTTAAGCCGGTAGGGACTTGGACCTGCCTCGCATGGGCCAGTAGGCCTTCTGCAGTGTTCCTTCGTTCTTATGTTCTTATGTTCTTCTTAACACTGATTAGATAGCTACAATGAAGGCTCTCTCTTTTCAAGGGGATGCCTTGACGCTGGTCAAGGTCCTTCGGTCTAAGGAACTAGAGCTGCCTTAAGCTACGATGAATTCTCTTTTGAAAGCGGTGCCTTGTTGCCAGTAAAGGTCTTTCAGTCCATGGAACTAGAGCTGTCTTTAATCAAACCTGATTATTCCCATTTTCCCAGATGTTTTATACCCTTATGGGCGTATATTAGCGCCATTATTAATCTTATTAATTCACACATGGCATACATAATGGTGGCTTCTCCCCTGGCCCGACCATTTCCCACGTGTTTTATACCCGTTTGGGCGTATTACAGCGCCATTATTAATCGTATTAATTCATACAGGACCTACATAATCGTGGCACCTCGCCTGGCCAGACCATCCACTGTATACCGGCTGGTGGTGGGCATCCTCTCAGGGGATGCTGCTGTAGATGTCACCGCTCACTTGATCTCACCAGATGCC
>NW_027198417.1:10000-44828 GCF_038502225.1 Cherax quadricarinatus
TGAGTGTAAAACGAAAGCCTGTAATTGTTTTACATGATGGTAGGATTGCTGGTGTCCTTTTTTTCTGTCTCATAAACATGCAAGATTTCAGGTACGTCTTGCTACTTCTACTTACACTTAGGTCACACTACACATGCATGTACAAGCATATATATGTATATATACACATCCCTCTGGGTTTTCTTCTATTTTCTTTCTAGTTCTTGTTGTTGTTTATTTCCTCTTATCTCCATGGGGAAGTGGAACAGAATTCTTCCTCCGTAAGCCATGCGTGTTGTAAGAGGCGACTAAAATGCCAGGAGCAAGGGGCTAGTAACCCCTTCTCCCGTATAAATTACTAAATTTAAAAAGAGAAACTTTCGTTTTTCTTTTTGGGCCACCCTGCCTTGGTGGGATACGGCCGGTTTGTTGAAAAAAAAAAAAAATACTATGAGTATCGTGCTAGGTAAATGGACACAGATGCAACTAATGGGACATTTTATTGTGGCAACGTTTCACTCTCCAGGAACTTTGTCAAGCCGTTACAGCTTGACAAAGCTCCTGGAGATCAAAATGTTACCACAGTAAAATGTCCCATTAGTTGCATCTGTGTCCATTTACCTAACATTTGGTCAGTAATTCTAACATTATTACTATGAATATCTTATTACTTATACAGTGGACCCTCGCCTAACGATATTAATCCACTCCTGAGAGCTCAATGGTAGGCGAAATTACCGTTAGCCGAATTAATTTTCCCCATAAGAAATAATGGAAATCAAATTAATCCGTTCCTGACACCCCAAAGTATGAAAAAAAAAAAATTTTACCACATGAAATATTAATTTTAATACACACAAACTGAAGAAGACATGTACAGTTACGTGACACTTACCTTTATTGAAGATCTGGTGATGGAAGGAGGGGAGTGTGTGGATGGTGTTAATGTTTAGAAGGGGAACCCCCTTCCATTAGGACTTGAGGTGTCAAGTCCTTTTCCGGGGTTACTTCCCTTCTTCTTTTAATGCCACTAGGACCAGCTTGAGAGTCACTGGACCTCTGTCGCACAACATATCTGTCCATAGAGCTCTGTACCTCCCGTTCCTTTAAGATTTGTCTAAAATGGGCCATAACATTGTCATTGTAATAGTCACCAGCATGGCTTGCAATAGCTGTGTTAGGGTGATTTTCATCCATAAAGGTTTGCAGTTCAACCCACTTTGCACACATTTCCTTAATTTTTGAAGTAGGCACAATGGATTCCAAAACTGGCATAGGCGTCTCAGGGTTAACCCCAAACCCTTCAAAATCTTTCTTAATTTCCATACTAATTCTCACTCTTTTTATCACAGGGTTGGCACTAGAAGCTTTCTTGGGGCCCATGGTGACTTATTTTACAGGTGTAATCACTAAAAACACTGTGATAATATGAAATGTTCTGATTGTTTGTTTGGATGCGACCGTGTTGGCTGGCTTGTAAACACTGGCACCCACGGGAAAGTAAGGCGTGCTCAGGCCACATGTGGATGCGTCTCGAACGGAACGAATCGCGTTGGGCGAGTTTTTTAGCGCTAGCCGAGGCAAAATTTTTGCGTTAAAATGCATCGCTAGGCGAATTTAACGTTATGCGATGCGTTCGTTAGGCGAGGGTCCACTGTATATTCATGGCCCTTCAAGGGAATTAGTGTTGATAAGTAAAACACATGCAACAATTAGGTATCTTTATTCCGAAATGTTTCGCCTACACAGTAGGCTTCTTCAGTCAAAAACAAAGGAGGCAGAAGAGATGTAGAGATAATGTAATCAGTCCATCACCCCTGAAGACGTAGTCTTGAAGTGGTCAGTCCCTCGGCCTGGAGGATAGTTATGCTTCATAGTCTGGAACAGTGTGAGGCTGAAGCAATAGAATGGAGACTTATGTACAGTGGACCCCCGCTTAAGGATCACCTCCCAATGCGACCAATTATGTAAGTGTATTTATGTAAGTGCGTTTGTACGTGTATGTTTGGGGGTCTGAAATGGACTAATCAACTTCACAATATTCCTTATGGGAACAAATTCGGTCAGTACTGGCACCTGAACATACTTCTGGAATGAAAAAATATCGTAAACTGGGGGTCCACTGTACTGTCAAAGGTGAGGCGCAGAAAATCTTGATGATAGAAGAAGAGTAGAATCAAGAATGTAGTCACTGAGAGGCAGTGTAGCAAACCTACTGGGTAGGTCCCTCTCAAATCCATCCTGTCTCACTCATAACTAGTGGACAGGCAATAAAGTTGTAGATGTCCTTTGTACCAAGAGACCAATGTGTTGCAGTGCATCAAATCTGATTGCTTCCTTTCCCAGGCACTATGTGGATTTAACAGTTCTGATTAATAATAATAATTGTAATTTCCATGGGTAAGTGGAGAAGAATCCTTCCTGTGTAAGCTATGTGTGTCATAAGAGGCAACTAAAATTCTGGGAGAAAGGTGCTAGTAACCCCTTCTCCTGTATATAGAATTACTAAATGTAAAGAAAAAAAAAGCTTTTGTTTCTTCATTTTTGGGTCACCCTGCCTTGGTGGGAGACTGCTGGTGTGTTAGAAAAATAAAAAAATAATAGTAATAATAATAATAATAATATTCACAGGGAAGCGCTAAACTCATAGGGGCAGTACAGTACCTAGTGCATACTATGAATATAGTAGCGTAAGTTTGGCATTGTTCATTAAGAAATGTGTTGTAGGGTTGTAATGAGAATTAACATTATTATTACATATATTCATTTGAAACCATTAAACCCCTAGGAATCACACAGTGCCTGGGCAGAGGCAGTCACCTTTGATCCAGTTCCAATTCCTTAGACCAGGAGCCCTTAACCCGTAAACGGTCCAAATGTATATATACGTTTTTTCAATATTTGAAAGTATGTAAAAAAAGTAGATCTATTTTTTTTTTTTTTACATTTGAAAATGTGTAAAAAAAACTTTGATGTACTTTTTTTTGTTATATTTGAAAATATGTAAAAAGAAAAGTAGATCTACTTATGGAGCACCACACATGTGAACGTTGATCTGCTTGGACAGTTTAAGGGTTAACCAGCATCAAGGTACCCCTCCCCCACCCAGGAAGGGGAGGTGTCCATACATTAGAAGCTTTGATTACAGTTTTAATACACGTATAATACAGAGGTTAAGGATCCCTAGTTTTATTGACAAGCTATTTACAAGTAAAAGATTCTTAACTTTATTGACAAGTTAAGAGCTGTTACCTACATCAGCTCATTTGAAAGCATTTTGATTGTTGTGAGACATACAATTAGGGAACAGGATGAAATTGTTGCCATTTGTGGGCCAGCATTTTTATTTGATCAACTGACTTTATCTCGTTGACATAATGCTGTACGAATGTGTTCCATATTCGAGTCATCCTGGGGATAAATGATCTCAGATGAAGTGATGTTACACACACACACACACACACACACACAGGCTACAAGCCTGGTCCAGCAACTGGCTCCTTGAGTTTAACCCCGCCAAATGCAAAGTCATGAAGATTAGGGAAGGGCAAAGAAGACCGCAGACACAATATAGTTTAGATGGCCAAAGTCTGCAAACCTCACTCAAGGAAAAAGATCTGGGGGTGAGTATAACACCGAGCATATCTCCTGAGGCGCACATCAATCAGATAACTGCTGCAGCATACGGGCGCCTGGCAAACCTACGGATAGCGTTCCGATACCTCAGTAAGGAGTCGTTCAAGACTCTGTATACCATTTACGTCAGACCCATACTGGAGTATACAGCACCAGTTTGGAATCCACACCTAGTCAAGCACGTCAAGAAATTAGAGAAAGTGCAAAGGTTTGCAACAAGACTAGTCCCAGAGCTACGGGGATTGTCCTACGAAGAAAGGTTGAGGGAAATCGGCCTGACGACACTGGAGGCCAGGAGGGTCAGGGGAAACATGATAACGACATATAAAATACTGCGCGGAATAGACGAGGTGGACAAAGACGGGATGTTCCAGAGATGGGACACAGACACAAGAGGTCACAATTGGAAGTTGAAGACTCAGATGAATCAAAGGGATGTTAGGAAGTATTTCTTCAGTCATAGAGTAGTCAAGCCGTGGAATAGCCTAGAAAGTGAAGTAGTGGAGGCGGAAACCATACATAGTTTTAAGGCGAGGTATGATAAAGCTCATGGAGCAGGGAGAGAGAGGACCTAGTAGCAAACAGTGAAGAGGCGGGGCCAGGAGCTATGACTCGACCCCTGCAACCACAAATAGGTGAGTACAAATAGGTGAGTACACACACACACACACACACACACACACACACACACACACACACACACACACACAGGAAATGGAATAGTCTAGCAAGTGATGTAGTGGAGGCAGGAACCATACATAACTTTAAGACAAGGTACGACAAAGCTCAGGGAGCAGAGAGAGAGAGGACCTAGCAGCAGTCAGTGAAGAAGTGGGGCCAGGAGCTGAGTCTCGACCCCTGCAACCACAATTAGGTGAGTACACACACACAAGAAGGCCTTTGACACAGTTCCTCACAAGAGATTAGTGCAGAAGCTAGAGGATCAGGCACATATAACAGGAAGGGCACTGCAATAGATCAGAGAATACCTGACAGGGAGGCAATAGCAAATCATGGTACGTGATGAGGTATCACAGTGGGCACCTGTTATGAGCGGGGTCCCACAGGGGTCAGTCCTAGGACCAGTGCTATTCTTAGTATATGTTAATGATATGATGGAAGGGATAGACTCAGAAGTGTCCTTATTTGCAGATGATGTGAAGTTAATGAGGAGAATTAAATCAGATGCAGACCAGACAGGTCTACAAAGAGACCTGGACAGGCTGGATGCATGGTCCAGCAACTGGCTCCTAGAATTTAACCCTGCCAAATGCAAAGTCATGAAGATTGGGAAAATGCAAAGAAGACCGCAGACGGAGTATAGGCTAGGTGGCCAAAGATTGCAAACCTCACTCGAGGAGAAAGATCTGAGGGTGAGGATAACACCAAGTACATCGCCAGAAGCCCACATAAACCAAATAACTGCTGCGGCATATGGGCGCCTGGCAAACCTGAGAATAGCGTTCCAATGCCTCAGTAAGGAATCGTTCAAGACTCTATACACTGTGTACGTCAGGCCCATACTGGAGTACACAGCACCAGTTTGGAACCCACACCTGGTCAAGCACGTCAAGAAATTAGAGAAAGTGCAAAGGTTTGCAACAAGGCTGGTTCGAGAGCTAAGGCAAATGTCCTATGAAGAAAGGTTAAGGGAAATTGGTCTGACGACACTGGAGGACAGGAGGGTCAGGAGTGACATGATAACGACATACAAAATACTGTGTGGAATAGGCAAGGTGGACAGAGACAGGATGTTCCAGAGATGGGACACAGAAACAAGAGGTCACAATTGGAAGTTGAAGACTCAGATGAGCCAAAGGGATGTCAGGAAGTATTTCTTCAGCCAGAGAGTTGTTGGGAAGTGGAATAGTCTGGCAAGCGATGTAGTGGAGGCAGGAACAATACATAGTTTTGAGACGAGGTATTTTAAAGCTCATGGAACAGGGAGAGAGAGGACCCAGTAGCAGTCAGTGAAGAGACGGGGCCAGGAGCTGAGTCTCGACCCCTGCAACCACAATTAGGTGAGTACACACACAGTCTCTCTGTCTCTTTTCTTCCTTCCCTCCCTCCTATCTCTCCTGTTGCTTCACTCTCCTTCCTTCCCCCTCACTTATATTGGAACACACATACACATGCACACACACATATGATAAAGGTATAATAAAGCTAAGAAGAGGTATCATAAAGCTCATGAAGCAGGAAGAGTGACCTTGTAGTGACCAGTGAAGAGGTGTGGCCAGGAGCTGTGACTTGACCCCTGCAACCACAACTAGGTGAGTACACACACACACACACATATTTATATTTTTTTTTTTTGTGAGCATGAGTTCTCATGATCATTGAGATACACAACATTACTCATCCGTCTTCATCTCCAGGATCCTCAGGATAATGTTGTCAAGCGCTGGGTCTCGCGAGCACCACACGCAGGTGAGTCCTACCTCGATTTAGCTATCACTTTGAGAGGAGTGCCTGCATGCTGGTGAAGGGCTCTTGATCTGAGGAATGAGAGCTACCTCCACTTCCTCATATCAAACCCAAATACCTCATGGTTATCAGACTTGGGGATCAAGCCTGTACCTCTAATTGGTTAACGTAAGTACCTCACAAAAAAGTGAGTTTATCTAGGTATAAGTATACATAAGTACAATGGATTTATGAAGGATGAGGTTAATCATAGAATTGATGAGGGAAAAAAGGTGAGTGGTGCGTTGAGGTATATGTGGAGTCAAAAAACGTTATCTATGGAGGCAAAGAAGGGAATGTATGAAAGTATAGTAGTACCAACACTCTTATATGGATGTGAAGCTTGGGTGGTAAATGCAGCAGCGAGGAGACGGTTGGAGGCAGTGGAGATGTCATGTCTAAGGGCAATGTGTGGTGTAAATGTTATGCAGAAAATTCGGAGTGTGGAAATTAGGAGAAGGTGTGGAGTTAATAAAAGCATTAGTCAGAGGGCAGAAGAGGGGTTGTTGAGGTGGTTTGGTCATTTAGAGAGAATGGATCAAAGTAGAATGACATGGAAAGCATATAAATCTATAGGGGAAGGAAAGAGGGGTAGGGGTCGTCCTCGAAAGGGTTGGAAAGAGGGGGTAAAGGAGGTTTTGTGGGTTAGGGGCTTGGACTTCCAGCAAGCATGCATGAGCGTGTTAGATAGGAGTGAATGGAGACGAATGATACTTGGGACCTGACGATCTGTTGGAGTGTGAGCAGGGTAATATTTAGTGAAGGGATTCAGGGAAACCGGTTATTTTCATATAGTCGGACTTGAGTCCTGGAAATGGGAAGTACAATGCCTGCACTTTAAAGGAGGGGTTTGGGATATTGGCAGTTTGGAGGGATATGTTGTGTATCTTTATACGTATATGCTTCTAAGCTGTTGTATTCTGAGCACCTCTGCAAAAGCAGTGATAATGTGTGAGTGTGGTGAAAGTGTTGAATGATGATGAAAGTATTTTCTTTTTGGGGATTTTCTTTCTTTTTTTTGGGTCACCCTGCCTCGGTGGGAGACGGCCGACTTGTTGAAAAAAAAAAAAAAAAAAAAAAAAAGTACAATGGTTCAATTTACAATGGTTGGACTTAGTGGGTTTGCTGGGTTTTTGTCTTGTAAGAGCTGTAGTTTAGATTTTTTTATTACATGCAAATATTCAATTTGGGTTTTGTTTATAAGGTTCATTATATGATATCTTGTATGACCTCAGGTGTGGTGACTGTAGCTTACCAGACCCCAGAGTTGCCTGAGGCTGGGTGGTGGTGGGTGAAGGTGAGCGCTGAAGGACAGGTTGAGACAAAAAGGTTCATGGTTCACAAGATATATGAGCCACTCTTCGAGGTAACTACGAGCGGTAGCGTATTATTGTTTTACCAATTGTGAGTTAATGCTGTTTAATGACTTGATGCCAATTAAGCACTCTTGTCCAGGAATTGGAGATATCCTACCCTTCCTAGGATCATATCTAATTTTTTTCATTTCTGTTGTGCTTTATAACCCCTGTGAAAATAATATTAATAATCTCCATGGGGAAGTAGATAAGAATTCTTCTTCCATAAGTCATGTGTGTTCTAAAAGATGACTGAAGTGCTGGGAGCAAGGAGCTAGTAACCCCTTCTTCTGTATGAATTACTAAATTAAAAAAAAAAGCAACCTCGGTTTTTCTTTTTTGGGTGACGCTGCCTCAGTGGGAGATGGCTGGTGTGTTAAAACAAAAAATAATAATAATACATATTCCTTAAAATGGATTATGATGGTCCTTATACTTAGATGTTAAGCTGTCATCTTGCTCCTCCAGGTGCAAGTCGAGATGCCATACTACGCAATGGATGACGAGGAGGAGATCACAGGCTTAGTGACAGGGAGCTACTCGACAGACAAGCCTATATATGGCAATGCCACCCTAACACTATATGTCAAGCGCCCGTGGACACTGCCGGACACAGAGTTCAAGGAAGTCTCCGACTTATACTTAGACTATGTGAGCTGATGTTGTATCTTGAGACCTGCTCTCTGCTGCCAGTTTAGGGGTAGATGTTAATGAAAAAGATACATGTACAACACTTGGGTATCTTTATTGCTGAAATGTTTAATCTGCAAACAGGGTTCTTCAGTTGAATACAGACAAATATAACACTAAAGACAGTAGTAGTATTGAGGCAATTAGTCCAAAATGCACCGCTAGCATGGCGTGCATTTCAGGCAGATTAGTGTCTGTAGACTGTCAATATTATAATATACATATATAACCCAGACATAGGAGAGAGTATATGACAATGTTTCGGTCCGACTTCAACTATTTACAAAATCACACTGTGACTTGTAGATAGTCCAGGTTGGACTGAAATATAGTCATAAGCTTATCTCTCCTATGTCTGGGTTATTTGTATACCGTTCAGCCATGGTATTGTGCCATTTTGTTATTTAATATAATGTATTTACTTACCCAGTAGTTACTGTGCTGAATTTAGATCTTAATGTGCTAATAATAATAACTTATTTCAGCATGATGCAGTGTTTGTACAAAGGTGAATGACATACAAGGGTTATAACTTTCCATGATAGAACTATCACTTTTCTTACAAGGGCCATAACTTTCCATAATAGAGCCAGCATGACAGAGCATGGTAAAGTTGTCACCATCCATACAGTTGCAGTCAGTTTCAATGTGAGATTCACAACTTGATTCAACTTCCCAGGTGGATGGTGAAGCAGATTTTGCCTTCCCAATGGAGTCACTGCTGGAACACGTGGAAGAGCTGGATGGTGCTGAAGTCATGGTGGATGTCGAATTCTATGATGTCTTCACCTGGATCAGGGGGACAGGGCACTCTAGGTTGGTATTGAAATTTTACAACACTTTCAGAAAAGCTTGGGAATATATTGGTCTTTTACAGAACCTCTGGATTCTTTTGATTTCCAGGGAGATATTTTAACTTTATAAGTTCACACTTCTGCTCCTGGAACCTTGTGGTCATCCTGAGATCTAAACTTCTAGATTCTATTAACCTCCAGGAAGATACTTTAACTTTTTTGTTCACTATTGTGGTCCTGGAACCTTGTGGTCATCCTGAGATTGGAAACAAACTCTTTTGCCTTCCAGAAGCCCACAGGAAACTCTTGGTTTTCCAGAGGAAGCAACACTCTTTGTTCTTTGTAATGTTCCAGAGAGATCCAGTAAACTCATGATCATCCTGGGGAAGGGTCCAGGAACTGTGGGATGGCTCAGAGAGATCCAGGAACTGTTGAATGCTTCAGAGAGATCCAGGAACTGTTGAATGCTTCAGAGAGATCCAGGAACTGTTGAATGCTTCAGAGAGATCCAGGAACTGTGGGATGTTTCAGAGAGATTCAGGAACTGTTGAATGCTTCAGAGAGATCCAGGAACTGTGGGATGTTTCAGAGAGATTCAGGAACTGTTGAATGCTTCAGAGAGATCCAGGAACTGTGGGATGTTTCAGAGAGATTCAGGAACTGTTGAATGCTTCAGAGAGATCCAGGAACTGTGGGATGTTTCAGAGAGATTCAGGAACTGTTGAATGCTTCAGAGAGATCCAGGAACTGTGGGATGTTTCAGAGAGATTCAGGAACTGTTGAATGCTTCAGAGAGATCCAGGAACTGTTGAATGTTTCAGAGAGATCCAGGAACTGTTGAATGCTTCAGAGAGATCCAGGAACTGTGGGATGTTTCAGAGAGATTCAGGAACTGTTGAATGCTTCAGAGAGATCCAGGAACTGTGGGATGTTTCAGAGAGATTCAGGAACTGTGGAATGCTTCAGAGATATCCAGGAACTGTGGGATGCTTCAGAGAGAGCCAGGAACTGTGAAATTCTTCAGAGATATCTATATAGTATTTTCAAGAGCCCCATGATCAAAGGGAGCCATTTAACATTGTAATTTTCAAGAGCCCCATGATCCTTGGGGTTATTCAGAGAGCCTTACAAAATTTGTGATTATTTACTGTCCTATTCTTTGTCAGCATACAGCAAAACCCCCGCATCTGCGGATTATCTTTCTGCAGTTTCAGTTATCTGCAGTTTACCATGGCCCAAAAATAACCCTTAATTTTCCTTAATAATGGCCCCATATTGCAAAAGTAGTGATGCTGGTAGTTCATCAGAGCATAAAAGAAGCTGTGAAGTGCTTCCCATCAGTGAAAAAGTGCTAATTCTCTACTTGCTGTGCTTAACTTATCAATTAAAGTTTATCATAAGTACAGTACATATGTATGTAAATGAAACACGACATATACATGTATACAGTGGACCCCCGGTTAACGAACTTTTTTCATTCCAGTAGTATGTTCAGGTGCCAGTACTGACCGAATTTTTTCCCATAAGGAATATTGTGAAGTAGATTAGTCCATTTCAGACCCCCAAACATACACGTACAAAAGCACTTACATAAATACACTTACATAATTGGTCGCATTTGGAGGTGATCGTTAAGCGGGGGTCCACTGTATAGGGTTCGCTACTATCCACAGTCCTGGGGATGGGAAGTACAGTGCCGGCACTCTGACGGAGGAGTGTTAATGTTGCAGTTTAAAAACTGTAGTGTAAAGCACCCTTCTGGCAAGACAGTGATGGAGTGAATGATGGTGAAAGTTTTTCTTTTTTGGGCCACCCTGCCTTGGTGGGAATCGGCCAGTGTGTTAATAAAAAAAAATAAAAATAATACTATCCACAGTTTCCGGCATCCACAGTAGGTCTTCGAATGTATTCCATGCAGATACAGGGGGACCACTGTAATAATGTTTTGGGATTTAGTTTTTGACTCAACTTTTTTCTCTGGTCTACAGAACACGGATCATCAGCAACCACATTGAGGTGGCAGTGGTAGGCACCTCCCCCTTCATCTTTCGTCCAGGCATGCCCTTCAGTGCTGCGGTAAGTGGTACTCCACATGCCCATGTTGGCTCAATGATGAATTTAAGTTCTTCAAAGTGCATCAATGCATCAATCAGTAGTAATGGAAATGATTTGCAAGTGTGAATGATTTACTGATGTATATGATTCATAAGTGCAAATGATTAAAAGTAAATAATTCAGTACACAAATAACCCGCACATAAAAGAGAGAAGCTTACGATGACATTTCGGTCCGACTTGGACCATTGACAAAGTCGGACCGAAATGTCGTTGTAAGCTTCTCTCTTTTATGTGCGGGTTATTTGTGTATCGTTCCAGTCACGGTATTGTGCCTTTTTTGTTATTTAAATAATTCAGGTATAAATGATTTACAAGTGTATGTGGTAGACAGTTGTAAATGATTTACAAGTGTAAGTGGTGGACAAGTGTAAATAATTGAAAAGTGAAATGATTCACAAAGGCAATCGTTTGCACATCACCTCCTCCCCAATCCTTCAAGAAGGGGTCCTGATCCAGTGAATCAAAGCTAGTCTCCTCATCTTAGGATCAGATGTGATTACCTCCTCTTCCTAAGGCATTGTATGACCCCTACAAGTTTACCGATTCCCATGAATATGTGACAGTCGCCTCTTGAGTATATCTTACTCCAGTTTTCCCTCTCGCTATAAGTGTGGAATAGCCTTATGGGTTTAGCACTTCCCAAGAATTTAGTATATGTATTATTATTATTATTATTATGCTTTCAACGCACCGGCCGTATCCCACCGAGGTGGGGCAGCCCACCGAGGCGGAGCAGCCCACCGAGGCAGGGTGGCCCAAAAGGAAAGATGAAAGTTTCTCCTTTTACATTTAGTAATGTATACAGGAGAAGGGGCTACTAGCCCCTTGCTCCTGGCATTTTGGTTGCCTTTTATGACGTGCATAGCTTACGGAGGAAGGAAATAATAATAATAATAAATTTTTCTTCTTCTTATTCTTTTTAGTAATCTTTACAGGCAAAGGGGTTACTAGCCCATTGTTCCCGGCATTTTAGTTGACTTTTAGAACACGCATGCCTTACGGAGGAAAGATTCTTATTCCACTTCCCCATGGATGTAAAAGGAAAAGTAATAAGACCAAGAACTATTAAGATAAAATCAAAGAAAACTCAGATGAGTGTGTATAAATAAATGTGTACATGTATGTGTAGTGTGACCTAAGTGTAAGTAGAAGTAGCAAGACGTACCTGTAATCTTGCATATTTATGAGACAGACAAAAAAACACCAGCAATCCTACCATCATGTAAAACAATTACAGGCTTTTTTTTACACTCACTTGGCAGGATGGTAGTACCTCCCTGGGTGGCTCAAGTGATGTAGTGGAAGTTTTAGCAGTAAAGGTCGAGAACCAAAACCTAGTCATTGTGGTAGTCTACAAGCCTCCGGATGCAACATCCCAGCAATTCCAGGAACAGCTGTTAAAAATTGACCACTGTCTGGAAAATTTTCCAGCTCCTGCACCCAACATCTTGCTCCTGGGGGATTTCAACTTAAGGCACCTAAAATGGAGGAATATAGCAAATAATATTGTTGCAGTAATAACACCAGGAGGCAGCTCTGATGAAAACTCACACTCACACGAGCTTTTAAATCTCTGCACAAAATTCAATTTAAACCAGCAAATAATAGAGCCTACTAGACTGAAGAATACACTAGACCTCATCTTCACTAACAATGATGATCTGATAAGAAATGTCACCATATCAAAAACAATATACTCAGATCACAACATAATTGAGGTTCAGACATGTATGCGTGGAGCCCCAGACCGACAAAATGAGACTAGTCACGAGGGAGCATTCACCAAATTCAACTTCAATAACAAAAACATAAAGTGGGACCAAGTAAACCAAGTCCTAACCGATATAAGCTGGGAAGATATACTAAGCAACACAGACCCCAACTTATGCCTAGAACAGATTAACTCGGTGGCACTCGATGTATGCACAAGGCTTAATCCTCTAAGAAAAAGGAGGAGTAGATGTAAAATAGAAAGAGACAGGCGCTCCCTTTACAGGCGACGGAAAAGAATAACAGAGCGGCTAAAAGAGGTCAATATATCTGAAATCCGTAGGGAGACACTGGTCAGAGAAATAGCAAGCATCGAACTTAAGCTAAAAGAATCCTTTAGGAGTCAGGAATCGCCGGAAGAACTAAAAGCCATAAATGAAATCGAAAGAAACCCAAAGTATTTCTCTCTATGCCAAATCAAAATCGAGAACAACGTCCAGTATTGGGCCCCTACTTAAACAAGATGGGTCCTACACAGATGACAGCAAGGAAATGAGTGAGCTACTCAAGTCCCAATATGACTCAGTTTTTAGCAAGCCGCTAACCAGACTGAGAGTCGAAGATCAAAATTAATTTTTTATGAGAGAGCCACAAAATTTGATTAACACAAGCCTATCCGATGTTATCCTGATGCCAAATGACTTCGAACAGGCGATAAATGACATGCCCATGCACTCTGCCCCAGGGCCAGACTCATGGAACTCTGTGTTCATCAAGAACTGCAAGAAGCCCCTATCACGAGCCTTTTCCATCCTATGGAGAGGGAGCATGGACACGGGGGTCGTCCCACAGTTACTAAAAACAACAGACATAGCCCCACTCCACAAAGGGGGCAGTAAAGCAACAGCAAAGAACTACAGACCAATAGCACTAACATCCCATATCATAAAAATCTTTGAAAGGGTCCTAAGAAGCAAGATCACCACCCATCTAGAAACCCATCAGTTACACAACCCAGGGCAACATGGGTTTAGAACAGGTCGCTCCTGTCTGTCTCAACTATTGGATCACTACGACAAGGTCCTAAATGCACTAGAAGACAAAAAGAATGCAGATGTAATATATACAGACTTTGCAAAAGCCTTCGACAAGTGTGACCATGGCGTAATAGCGCACAAAATGCGTGCTAAAGGAATAACAGGAAAAGTCGGTCGATGGATCTATAATTTCCTCACTAACAGAACACAGAGAGTAGTCGTCAACAGAGTAAAGTCCGAGGCAGCTACGGTGAAAAGCTCTGTTCCACAAGGCACAGTACTCGCTCCCATCTTGTTCCTCATCCTCATATCCGACATAGACAAGGATGTCAGCCACAGCACCGTGTCTTCCTTTGCAGATGACACCCGAATCTGCATGACAGTGTCTTCCATTGCAGACACTGCAAAGCTCCAGGCGGACATCAACCAAATCTTTCAGTGGGCTGCAGAAAACAATATGAAGTTCAACGATGAGAAATTTCAATTACTCAGATATGGTAAACATGAGGAAATTAAATCTTCATCAGAGTACAAAACAAATTCTGGCCACAAAATAGAGCGAAACACCAACGTCAAAGACCTGGGAGTGATCATGTCGGAGGATCTCACCTTCAAGGACCATAACATTGTATCAATCGCATCTGCTAGAAAAATGACAGGATGGATAATGAGAACCTTCAAAACTAGGGAGGCCAAGCCCATGATGACACTCTTCAGGTCACTTGTTCTATCTAGGCTGGAATATTGCTGCACACTAACAGCACCTTTCAAGGCAGGTGAAATTGCCGACCTAGAAAATGTACAGAGAACTTTCACGGCGCGCATAACGGAGATAAAACACCTCAATTATTGGGAGCGCTTGAGGTTCCTAAACCTGTATTCCCTGGAATGCAGGAGGGAGAGATACATGATTATATACACCTGGAAAATCCTAGAGGGACTAGTACCGAACTTGCACACGAAAATCACTCACTACGAAAGCAAAAGACTTGGCAGACGATGCACCATCCCCCCAATGAAAAGCAGGGGTGTCACTAGCACGTTAAGAGACCATACAATAAGTGTCAGGGGCCCGAGACTGTTCAACTGCCTCCCAGCACACATAAGGGGGATTACCAACAGACCCCTGGCAGTCTTCAAGCTGGCACTGGACAAGCACCTAAAGTCAGTTCCTGATCAGCCGGGCTGTGGCTCGTACGTTGGTTTGCGTGCAGCCAGCAGCAACAGCCTGGTTGATCAGGCTCTGATCCACCAGGAGGCCTGGTCACAGACCGGGCCGCGGGGGCGTTGACCCCCGGAACTCTCTCCAGGTTCCTGACACCCCAAAGTATGAAAAAAAATTTTTACCACATGAAATATTAATTTTAATACATACACACAAACTGAAGAAGACATGCACAGTTAATACTCTACTAAGAATAGAATACATGACACTTACCTTTATTGAAGATCTGGCAATGATTGATGGGATGGGAGGAGAGTGTGCAAGTTGTTATTGTTTAGAAGGGGAATCCCCTTCCATTAGGACTTGAGGTATCAAGTCCTTTTCTGGGGTTACTTTCCTTCTTCTTTTAATGCCACTAGGACCAGCTTGAGAGTCACTGGACCTCTGTCGCACAACATATCTGTCCATAGAGCTCTGTACCTCTAGCTCCTTTATGATTTGTCTAAAGTGGTTCACAACACTGTCATTGTAATAGTCACCAGCACAGCTTGCAATAGCTGTGTGAGGGTGATTTTGATCCATAAAGGTTTGCACTTCAAGCCACTTTGCACACATTTCTTTAATCTATGAAGTAGACAACTTATTTAATTTCTCTCTCCCCTCCTCTGGAGCAGTTTCCTTAGGTCTGGCTGTTGAAGATGATCTTGCAGCTCATCAGTGGTTAGTTCTTCATTGTTCTCCTCCACCAACTCTTCCACATCCTCCCCACTAACCTCCAACCCCAAGGACTTCCCCAATGCCACAATTGATTCCACAACTGGCATACGCTTCTCAGGGTTAGCCTCAAACCCTTCAAAATTCTTTTGTCTACACAGTCTGGCCACAGTTTCTTCCAAGCAGAGTTCAAGGTCCTCTTAGTCACTCCCTCCCAAGCCTTACCTATAATGTTTACACAACTGAGGATACTAAAGTGATCTTTCCAAAACTCTCTAAGAGTCAATCGAGTGTCTGAGGCCACTTCAAAGCACTTTTGAAACATAGCTTTTTGTGTAGAGTTTTTTGAAGTTTGAAATGACCTGCTGGTCCATGGGCTGCAGGAGAGGAGTGGTATTAGGAGGCAAAAACTTGACCTTACTGAAGCTCATGTCCCCAGAAAGTCACTCTGCCAAGTCTGAAGGATGACCAGGAGCATTGTCTAATACCAGGAGGCACTTAAGGTCCAATTTCTTTTCCATTAGGTAATTTTTCACAGTGGGGGCAAATGCATGGTGTAACCAGTCATAGTATACCTGAATAAACTTACTTACTTAAAAAGTCCCTAGTGACCCATGCCTTACTGTTTGCCCTCCACAGCACACACAAATTAGCCTTGAGGACATTGTTTTGCCTGAACGCTCTGGGAGTTTCAGAGTGATACACCAATAAAGGCTTCACTTTGCAATCACCACTAGCATTAGCACACATCAAGAGAGTAAGCCTGTCTTTCATAGGCTTATGTCCTGGGAGTGCCTTTTCCTACTGAGTAATGTAGGTCCTGCTTGGCATTTTCTTCCAAAACAGGCCTGTTTCATCGCAATTAAACACTTGTTCAGGTTTCAAGTCTTCACTGTCTATGTACTCCTTGAATTCCTTCACATATTTTTCAGCCGCTTTTTGGTCCGAACTGGCAGTCTCACCATGCCTTATCACACTGTATGCCACTACGATTCTTTAATCTCTCAAACCAACCTTTGCTGGCCTCAAATTCACTCACATCACCACTAGTTGCAGGCATTATTCTAATTAAATCGTCATGCAACTTCCTAGCCTTTTCACATATGATCGCTTGAGAGATGGTATCTTCTGCTATCTGTTTTTCGTTTATCCACACCAATAACAGTCTCTCAACATCTTCTATCACTTGCGATCTCTGTTTTGAAAACAAACTTGCACCTTTTGCAAGAACAGCTTCCTTGATTACCGTTTTGTTGGCCACGATAGTAGCAATGGTTGATTGGGGTTTGGTATACAACCTGGCCAGCTCCGAGACACGCACTCCACTTTCGTACTTAGCAATTACCTCTTTCTTCATTTCCATAGTAATTTTCACCCTTTTTCCCACAGGGTTGGCACTAGAAGCTTTCTTGGGGCCCATGGTGACTTATTTTGCAGCTACAATCACTGAAAACACTGTGATAATATGAAATGTACCAAATGTATGCATGGATGCAACAGCACTGGCTGGCTTGTAAACACTGGCACGCATGGGGCAGCTGAGGCCACAGTTTGTATATGTGTTTGTTTGAACACAATAACCAGCTATCTGTCCACTCTAATAGGTATCGGTGAGGCACAGTGACAGAGTACCAGTGGAAGCGTCACGTCTGGCTGGTTCAACTTTGGTCATCACCTCCACCGTCACCTCCAACACTGGCTCCACCTTCACCCTTCCACAGGTATTATTTTTTTCCTTTTTTTTTAACGCACCAGCCATCTCCCACTGAGGCAGGGTGACCCAAAAAACAAAAGAAATTAAAGCTTTTCTTTATTTTTACATTTAGTAATTAAATGCATTTATTATATATTAAACTGACCTTATGTTGCATTGAATAGATAGCCTTATTATGCACCTCATATTCATCCTGTATCACCAACAAATAACAGATATGGTACATAAGCATATAAGACAGTGGCGGCTCGTCCATAGGAGCTGCAGAGCTACAGTCCCCCCCAGATGCTCACTGCCAGACCTATGACTTCATCAACCTTGTGCTAAAATAATTTGCAACTGACAAATATATTACAGGAAAAATCTGTTGTATGTTGTTTTCAATGTATTTATAAGCAAATTTTTTATTTTTTTGTTCAAATGAGATAAAAATTATTAAAAATTGAAGTTTGATGCAGTACAATAGTATAGGTATTACTGGTGCTACAAGCTGCCACTGATATAAGACACTGTTTCCAAGCAGTTCAAAGTCAAATTCAAATTCAAAGTTTATTCTCTATAAGGATTACAATGCTGAGTTTACAGAATTTGGTTATTGTGTGGTTTATATGTAGTAAAATAATAATTACAGAGTGTACCACTAGAACACCTAGCATGGCTAGGCATTTCGGGCAGACTTAGATTAGATCTTAAATACAGTGGACCCCCGCATAACGATCACCTCCGAATGCGACCAATTATGTAAGTGTATTTATGTAAGTGCGTTTGTATGTGTATGTTTGGGGGTCTGAAATGGACTAATCTACTTCACAATATTCCTTATGGGAACAAATTCGGTCAGTACTGGCACCTGAACATACTTCTGGAGTGAAAAAATATCGTTAACCGGGGGTCCACTGTATAATGTTAGTAAACAAGGCCTAAAGCATAACCCAAAGCCTACCCTTGACCCTGACCTTGAGCATATAAGGTCCAGAGTGATTTTCCAACTTTTATGTAGGAAAAAAAGCGCCTTATATGCCAGAAAATACGGTAAGTGGCAGTGTAGGTGTAGGCCGAAGGCTCAGTCAGGATAAACACTGCACTGTACCTACAAATCAGTCCCATATTCCTGCAGTAGCAAGTTTATCTCTTACTTTGGATTATGATTGTAGTTAACTGCATAAGAAATCCTACTTTACAATCTATTTCTAATTCTTTTGTAGTCTTTAAGCATTAGAATTAGTTTGCCCAAAATGCATTGCATACTAATGGTTTTCTTTTGTGCCTAACAATGTTTTATTATATGTAAACTATATTGTTTTTGTACCATAGAAAGAAATTGGCAAGACAGTGTTTTGTGAAGGAGTTGGGAAAACCGGTTAGCTGGGCTTGAGTCCTGGAGGTGGGAAGTACCATTTTTGCACTTAAAAGGGGTTTTGTATATTTGCTGTTTAGAGGGACATCTAAACTGTCATATGTGCATGCTTCTGGCAAGACAGTGATGCTGCAAATAATGGTTAAAGTGTTTCTTTTTCAAGTCACCCTGCATCAGTGGGAGATGGTTAATGTATTAAAAAATAAATAAATAAATACATAACATTTGAATTTGAATTTGGCCAGATTGTCATCTCACCTCAGTCGATGGATGGGAAGCTACAAGATGAGACGCTGGAGGTCTTGAGAGAGGCTCAAAAAGCCAGTGAACTGGCTTACCAAGTGGGTCTACAGGACGAGGACGAGACGTGGATGAACGAAGTGACCCTGGCAGAGAGAGAGTTGCAAGACTTGATGGACGACTATACCAGAGAGCAGTACTTTACTGAGTACCGTGAGACTGGCATCTACAGGTGGGTACTGCTCTTCTTTTTAGTAGATTTCTACCTGACAGGATAACCCAAGACTGTGTAATGTGGAGTTGTCCTTCAGCAAAAACTTAATAAATAAAATAAAATTTGATTTCTTTGTTGAGGTTACAGTGTGTGTTTACATTTCATAATTTGATTGGTACAAAGAAAGCCATTATCATGCTGAGGCATTTATGTTTAAAGTTGTTCCAGTACCACAGAAGAAAGTTGTTCCACTCTTCTGACACCTGACAATCTACAAGGGTGCAGTTAATGCACCCTTGATGTGCTCTGAATCAGTGATCAGGAGGTGCCTTTGATCGGTGCATAGGAAGTGCTTTTGATCGGTGCATAGGAAGTGCTTTTGATTGGTGCATAGGAAGTGCTTTTGATTGGTGCATAGGAAGTGCTTTTGATTGGTGCATAGGAAGTGCTTTTGATTGGTGCATAGGAAGTGCTTTTGATTGGTGCATAGGAAGTGCTTTTGATTGGTGCATAGGAAGTGCTTTTGATTGGTGCATAGGAAGTGCTTTTGATCTGTGAATAGGCGCTATCCTCCTCTTTGCATCAAACCTGATTACCTCGCATTCCCCAGGTGCTCTGTGATCCCTGCAGATTTAGCACTTCCCCATCAATATAATTTTAATAATAATAATAACAGCCAGACTTGAATCCTAGAGGTGAGAAGTACAATGTCTACATTCCAAAGAAGGGATTTGGGATATTTGCTATTTAGGGTGACCTCTAAACTTTTGTATGCACATGCCTCTGGCAAGACAGTGATAGTGTGAATGATGGTGAAAATGTGTCTTTTTTGGGTCACCCTGCCTTGGTGGGAGACAGCCAGTGTGTTATTATATAATAATAATAATAATTGGTAGGAGAAGGAAGACGGGGTAGGGGTCGTCCTCGAAAAGGTTGGAAGGAAGGGGTAAGGGAGGTTTTATGGGCGAGGGGCTTGGACTTCCAGCAGGCGTGCATGAGCGTGTTCGATAGGAGTGAATGGAGACGAATGGTATTTGGGACCTGACGATCTGTTGGAGTGTGAGCATGATAATATTTAGTGAAGGGATTCAGGGAAACCGGTTATTTTTATATAGCCGGACTTGAGTCCTGGAAATGGGAAGTACAGTGTTGCCTGCACTTTAAAGGAGGGGTTTGGGATGTTGGCAGTTTGGAGGGATATGTTGTGTATCTTTATACGTATATGCTTCTAAACTGTTGTATTCTGAGCACCTCTGCAAAAACAGTGATAATGTGTAAGTGTGGTGAAAGTGTTGAATGATGATGAAAGTATTTTCTTTTTGGGGATTTTCTTTCTTTTTTGGGTCACCCTGTCTCGGTGGGAGACGGCCGACTTGTCGAAAAAAAAAAAAAAATCTTTTCTGCACTTTAGGTAAATCTTGTGCCTCACATAGCTTTCACCACACTGGCTGTCTTCCACCAAGGTATTATGACCCCAAACAATGAGTAAAATGCATTCACCACCATCCATCCAATCACTGTCTTGCCAGATGTGCACTGACATCACGATTCACATGATGCCATAGACCAGATGATGATGTCTTTAGCATATGACATACCCTCATTGGCATTTATTAACAAAATTATTATTGTTAACTGTAAAGTAGTGGTGGTGATGTTGTAGTTTGCAGTTATCTGAACTGCGGTGTCAGTGCATTTTGCTTCTTGCAAAATGGCAATTGGATGAGTGATGGTGAATGAATTTTCTTTTTTGGGGAGGTCGCTGTGCCTCAGTTGGAGATGGCTGATGTGTTAAAAAAAACTCTTTAATTATAAAAACAAGAATCCACATTTTTGTTTTTATGTCTCTTGTTTAAATTAAATTTTGCACCATTTTTTGCAACAGAAAAATTTGTAGTTTTGAATAATTGTTGCCAAGATTCTAACCTGTTCTTAAACCAAGCATGAGAAATGTTCATATTTAAACATTGCTCATCTTAGAAGATAAAAATCTGTAAGTAGGAAACATTTAGAAATTAATGCTGGAAAATCTGTAAGAAAATAAATGATGTAAATTGAAGATTTCTCATTTCTTGCACTCCTGTGTCCTCTTTTACTTTTTATTTATTTCTTCTTGCACTCCCATGTTCTCTTGTGCTCTCTATCTCACTTCTTTCACTTCCATGTCCTCTTTTGCTCTATCTCACTCTTCTTGTGCTCTCATGTCCTTTTACTCTCTATTTCACTCTTCTTGTACTTCCATGTCCTAATTTGCTCTCTATCTCATTCCTCTTGCAGTCCCATGTCCTCTTTTGCTCTCTACCTCACTCTTCTTGCACTCCCATGTCCTCTTTTGCTCTCTATCTCCCTCTTCTTGCACTCCCATGTTCTCTTGTGCTCTCTCACTTTTTTTACCCCACATTTCAGATTTGAGTTAGACATGCCCAAGGATGCAGCATATCTCCATCTGGATGTTACCTACAGTGATGAGGAGACACAGTCCTCAGCATCTGCTCATGCCTATGCTCATTTCCACCCAGAAAAAAGGTAATGACTGTCTGCCCATTGTAATGGCCTACCTTCCAGTGTAGTGTCCCCCCAGTGTAGCAGCTGTCAACTTGGTGTAACAGCCCTCCTGCCAGTGTAGTCTCCAACCAGTGTAGCAGCTGTCAACTTGGTGTAACAGCCCTCCTTCTAGTGTAGTCTCTAACCAGTGTAGCAGCTGTCAACTTGGTGTAACAGCCCTCCTGCCAGTGTAGTCTCCAACCAGTGTAGCAGCTGTCAACTTGGTGTAACAACCCTCCCGCCAGTGTAGTTTCCACCCAGTGTAGCAGCTGTCAGCTTAGTGTAACAGCCCTCCTGCCAGTGTAGTCTCCAACCAGTGTAGCAGCTGTCAACTTGGTGTAACAGCCCTCCTGCCAGTGTAGTCTCCACCCAGTGTAGCAGCTGTCAACTTGGTGTAACAGCCCTCCTTCCAGTGTAGTTTCCAACCAGTGTAGCAGCTGTCAACTTGGTGTAACAGCCCTCCTGCCAGCGTAGTCTCCAACCAGTGTAGCAGCTGTCAACTTGGTGTAACAGCCCTCCTGCCAGTGTAGTCTCCACCCAGTGTAGCAGCTGTCAACTTGGTGTAACAGCCCTCCTGCCAGTGTAGTTTCCAACCAGTGTAGCAGCTGTCAACTTGGTGTAACAGCTCTCCTGCCAGTGTAGTTTCCAACCAGTGTAGCAGCTGTCAACTTGGTGTAACAGCTCTCCTGCCAGTGTAGTTTCCAACCAGTGTAGCAGCTGTCAACTTGGTGTAACAGCTCTCCTGCCAGTGTAGTTTCCAACCAGTGTAGCAGCTGTCAACTTGGTGTAACAGCTCTCCTGCCAGTGTAGTCTCCAACCAGTGTAGCAGCTGTCAACTTGGTGTAACAGCTCTCCTGCCAGTGTAGTTTCCAACCAGTGTAATAGCTATCAGCTTGGTGTATATCCCTGCCAGTGTAGTCTCCACCCACTGTAGCAGCTATCAGTTTAGTGATGCAGTGATAGTCTGACAATCCTGTGATTCTTTCATCACACCAGCCATATCCCACCGAGGCAGGGTGGCCCAAATAAGAAAAACGAAAGTTTCTCTTTTAAAATTTAGTAATTTATATAGGAGAAGGGGTTACTAGCCTCTTCCTCCTGGCATTTTAGTTGCCTCTTACAACACGCATGGCTTACGGAGGAAGAATTCTGTTCCACTTCCCCATGGAGATAAGAGGAAATAAACAAGAACAAGAACTAGAAAGAAAATAGAAGAAAACCCATAGGGGTGTGTGTATATATATGCTTGTACATGTATGTGTAGTGTGACCTAAGTGTAAGTAGAAGTAGCAAGATATACCTGAAATCTTGCCTGTTTAAGAGACAAAAGACACCAGCAATCCTATCATGTAAAACAATTACAGGATTTCGTTTTACACTCTTCAGGACGGTAGTACCTCCCTGGGCGATTGCTGTCTACCAACCTTCTACCTATTATGTATTATCATTATCATTATCATATGGTTATTATTTATATTTATTTATTTATTTAAAAATTTGTGCACACATACAGAGGTACAAAAAATACAGAAAAGAGCAGTATGCCAAAGCCACTTATACTATGCATAGCATTACGGGCTGGCTTAAAATTAACTTAAGATGAACTAAGCAATGATGACATCGGTGATAAAACTTTAATGTAAACAGATTACTATAAAGCACAAGTGAGTATTACAAAGACAGGTCATATGGTTGTATGCATTGTTGTACATTCAGTAGAATGGAGTATTCTGTTAGGTAGTGTATTTAAAAAATAATAAAGTTAGATTGGGTTTTAGGTTTAACATTTATGTGATATAATTGTGAGAAACATTTAAGATATACAATTTATAAGGTTCAGTTATTCAGTATTTATTTGGTTTTGGGTGAGTAAGTGATCTTTGAGAAGAGACTTGAATTTATAAACAGGTAGTGTTTCTTTTATATTTACAGGTAATGAGTTCCAGATTTTAGGGCCTTTTATGTGCATTGAGTTTTTGCATAGTGTGAGATGGACACGAGGAACATCAAAGAGTGATCTGTGCCTTGTGTTATGGTCATGTGTTCTGTTGAGGTTGGCAAGGAGATGTTTGAGGGGAGGGTTAATATCAGAGTTAAGTGTTCTATGTATGTAATAGGTGCAGTAATAAGTATGAATGTTTTGTATGGTGAATAGGTTTAGTGTATTGAATATTGGTGGAGTGTGCTGCCTATAGTGAGAATTTGTTATCATTCTAACTGCAGCCTTTTGTTGGGTAATTAGTGGTCTGAGATGGTTACTTGTTGTTGAGCCCCATGCACAAATTCCATAGGTGAGATAGGGGTAAATAAGAGAGTGATATAGGGCCAGGAGGGCTGACTGTGGAGCATAGTACCGTATCTTCGATAGTATGCCTACAGTCTTGGAAATTTTCTTAGAAATTTGTTGTATATGTGTATGAAATTTGAGTCTATTATCAAGGTGGATTCCTAAGAATTTTCCCTCTGTTAGCTTTGTGATAGGTGATCCGTTTATCATTATGTTAAGAGGGACATCTGTAGCTCTGTTACCAAACTGAATGAAGTAGGTTTTGTCAATGTTTAGTGTAAGTTTGTTAGTCCTCATCCAGGTAGATATTTTCTGTAATTCTGTATTTACAGTATTGGCTAGCGTGACTGGGCTCGGGTGGGAGAAGACGTATGTAGTGTCATCTGCAAATAGTGTGGGTTTGAGTAATTGCGAAGCATTTGGTAGGTCATTTATGTATAGGAGAAAGAGAAGAGGGCCAAGGACACTTCCCTGTGGGACACCAACTGTAATTGGTTGTGCAGAAGAGTTTGCCCCATTTGCATACACATATTGGCTTCTGTTGCTGAGGTATGACTTGAGGTAGTTGAGGGAGTGCCCTCTTATACCATAGTGTGACAATTTTACGTGGAGCAAGTCATGGTTAACTGTATCAAAAGCTTTACGTAAGTCAATGAAGATCCCCAGTGGGACTTCTTTTTTCTCTATTGCAGTGTATATATGTTCTAGCATGTGTATAATAGCATCATTAGTATTTTTATTTGGCCTGAATCCAAATTGGCAGGGGTTGAGTATGTTTTGGGAGATAAGGTAGGAGTAGATTCGTTTATGAATTAATTTTTCGAAGATTTTTGAGAGAGGGTGTAAGTTGGATATTGGCCTATAGTTATTCAACTCTGTTTGGTCTCCTCCTTTGTGGATCGGGGTGACCCTTGCTATTTTGAGTACTGTGGGGAAGGTGGAGGATTCAATGGATTTGTTAAAGAGTGTTGCAATGATTGGTGATAGCACTTGTGACACTTTTTTGTATATAAAGGGTGGTAAGGTATTTAAATCTCCTGCCTTGTTTTTTAGCGTGTTGATAATAAGGGAGACTTCGTATGGGTTAGTCGGAGCTAGGAACAGTGTGTTCGGGTAGTTGCCAGTGAGGTAGTCATTTGGTGGGGTATCTGAGCTTGGGATTTTATTGGCAAGGTTTTGTCCTATAGTGGAGAAGAAGTCATTGAGTCTGTTTGCTGTTTCTGTTGGTGGGAGTTGGGGTTCATCTGATTTTGCTAATTTTATTTCGCTATTTCGTGATATCTTTTTTGTTCCTAGAATTTCTGATAGGGTTTTCCAGGTCTTTTTTATATCACCTCGTAAGTTGGATAATCTGTTCTCATAATACAATTTTTTTGCCCTTCTTATCAGGCTGGTTAGGATTGACGAGTAACGTTTTGTTTGGTCTCTGGTTATGTGACCCATTCTGTACTGTTTTTCATATTGGTGTTTTGTATTTATGGATTTGAGAATGCTGGGTGTTAACCAGGGACTGTTCAGTCTCTTAGCTGTCATCTGTTTAGTTTTTTTAGGGCAGTGCTTGTTATAGAGGTATTGGGTCTTTTTTAGAAAATTATTAATACATTCGTCAATATCTGTATAGATTTCTAGCTCAGTGTGCCAGTCAATGTTTGCTACTGCTGTTGTGAAGTTATTAATGGCTGCCTCATTGTGAAGTCTGAAGGTGACTTTAGTAGTGTCTTGGGGTAATTTACCAAGAGTTGTTATGAGAAAAGTAGGGTAGTGGTCTGTGGTATTATCTGTAATTATGCCTGATTTTAAAGGGGATATGGTGTTGGTCCAGATGTGGTCAAGTAGGGAAACACTAGTCTCTGTAACTCTTGTAGGTTTTGTTACTGTTGGTAGCAACATACAGTTACTCATTGTGTTTGTGAATTCAGTAACGTGTGGGTCCTGGTCTTGCAGGAGATTTATATTGAAGTCACCTGAGAGTAGTAAGTGATCTTTGTTCATGCGTGCATCAGTTATCATACTTCCTAGGTTTTGACTAAATTGGCTAATGTTTGACTGTGGAACTCTGTAAATGTTTATCAATGTGAGAGGTTTTTGTAGGTATTTGGATTTGAATTTGGCTATTATATATTCCCCATGTTCATCCCTTGTGCAAGTATTAGTGATACATTCTAGTTGGTCTGAGTAGTATATGGCTGTGCCACCCCCTTGTTGGTCTGGCCTACAGTTGTGTATGGCTGTGTAACCAGGAATGGCATAGACATCTGTACTATCAGGCTTTAGCCAGGTTTCAGTTAGTGTAATGATGGACATATTGGCATGTAAGGAATTTAGTAATGCTATGAGGTCATCGTAATGCTTGCTTAAAGATCTGATATTGTAGTTAAAGATAGTTATGTTGTTGTTGGCACTGAGAAGTGCCTTTGATTGTTCTGCAGTGTAGTAATTACAGTAACTGTTTGAATCATTTAAGTCATTAAATAAGAGGTTGGTATCAGGATCAATGCTTGTAATCATAAGATTTGTAGTGAATCTATAGTTAGAATTAAGTATAAAACAAAGTAAATAGTCTTAAGCTAAAAAATAGCACCTGAATTATTTAACAAATGTAAAATAATGAGCTAAGGTAGTTTTGGAATATAATGGCAAAGTTGTGAACTTATTCTACTTTAGCACCTGAGAATAGCACCTTGATTGCAAAAAAGTAATTGGAATATACACTAATTGCATACACAATAAAAAGTGACTAAAAAACAAGTAGTGATAAACAAAATTAAATGGACAGGTAAGAATAATGAATATTATTAATTTGGAGTAAGATTTGACTTGTAATTTAAAATTATGAGCAATTAATAGCAGTAAGAAAGAAGTATAGAGTATTGGAGGTATTTCATTAGCTAGTGATGAAAAATAATAAAAATAATAATGTACAATATAATAGTAACGTACACTATATGCACCACACGTATATATGTATTAAGGGCACTTATCTAATCTGTTACAGAAATGTCAGCTTTTCTAAGGAAGGTAGAGAAATCATGTTCGTTTGAGATGGTATATTGTTGTCCTGTTGATGTTTTCCTTACTAGTATTTTCCCATCTCGCGTGAAACACTGATGTATTTTGTTTTCCTGTTTAAGTTTTCTCAGCCTGAACAGAAGGTTTTGACGTTTTTTTGTTAGACACTCATTTATGTACACTCCATTTTTCATTGTAATTGCTGATTTAATTAAGTCCTTTCTTTTATCGTATGAATGAAGTCGGATCATTATACTGTGTTTACTTCCTGTATTTTTTTCTGCAGTATACAGATAATATAGTTTACATATAATAAAATATTATAAAGTACAAAAAAAGCCATTAACATTCATTGCATTTTGGACTGAACTAAAGTTTATAAATCATTAAGATTATTTGCCGGGCCACTTCAGTAGAAGCAATTGTGGAAACTCAAAACTTTGGGGGTTCGTCTGTAAATATAATAATTTTAAATTATATGTTTTCTCTCCCAAGTGCGGGCTGTTTGTGATTTATTCCAGCCAGATTGTTGTGATTTCTTTTATTCTTAAAGGATTGTGTGATTGGA
Source organism: Cherax quadricarinatus (assembly GCF_038502225.1). NCBI lineage: Eukaryota > Metazoa > Arthropoda > Malacostraca > Decapoda > Parastacidae > Cherax > Cherax quadricarinatus. The sequence continues at coordinate 37,597 of NW_027198417.1, forward strand.
CCATAAAATTGTCCCAAGAAAGTCTCTTAATGCTTCGTCTGTTAACACTGAATACCTCTGATATAATATAATATAGTGTGAAGGGATTAAGAACAACCGGTTAGCTGGACTTGAGTCCTGGAGGTGGAAAGTACAATGTCTGCGCTCTAAAGGAAGGGTTTGGAATATTTACTGTTTGGAAGAACATCTGAGCTGTTGAATCTGTGTACCTCTGACAAGACAGTGATAGTGTGAATGATGGTGAAAGTGGGTTTATTTTTGGGTCACCCTACCTTGGTGGGAGACAGCCAATGTCTTAAAAATAATATATATATAATATAAACTACGTATTGTTATTCTCATGTATACAGTAATCATAATTTAGTTTTAAGACTGCCCAAACTGTCTTGCATAATAAATGGGCTTTCTATAGAGTCTTAATGTTGGCAGAATTACCGATGATAGGTAAAAGGACACAAGCGCAACTAATGCGGCATTTTACTGTGGCAACGTTTCACTCTCCAGGAGCTTTATCAAGCAATAGCTGTAACATAACAGCTTGACAAAGCTCCTGCAACAATAAAATGTCACATTAGTTGCACTTGTGTCCTTTTACCTTCTATAAAATAGATATCGAATCGAAGAAGACGACGAGAGCTGTCTTGAGATGGGAAGGAAGAAGGATAAGGAAGGATGGAAATAACTGAAAAAGGATGGGAAGGAGGGGAAGAGGAGGAATCAAGGCAAGTGGCCCAACCACTTTGGGACATGTGGTACCGAAGTACTGGAGGCGTAGATGGAGAGGCTTGGATGATGTCGGTACTTGGCTCACTAGGAGAGGATGGCGAAGGCAGCGGCAGGAGCTGGGAGTGTCAGAAGGCAGCAAGCAGGATGAGTTGTATTGGTGGAGGTCGGGTTGAGGTGTGTTAAGCTATTGACCCATTAGGAAGATTCTTGAACGACGGTTTTTGCATGGGTATGAGTTGAAATTTGCGGTCTTGGTCGATCTCTGGAGCATTAAGGAGATTGATGAGTTCTCTAAGGAAGAGAGCACGTGATGGCCTGCAGACTAACTTGACTTCGTCGCTCTGGAGCAAGGGGATCAATGTCTTTGCATCCATTTCTTTAGGATTCTCAGGAGTAGTGAAGAAAGTGACTCCACGTATCGTATTATAGCGTTACTTATCCCTAGAGTGAGCAACAAGTGAAGTCGATGATTGGTTAGTTTTGTTGGGGTTGGAAGACGAGGACACAGCTCGTGTCTTGATGGATGTGGTGGCTGGCATTGGAGGCGGTTTCTCATTGGTGGAGGAAGGTGGAGGCATGTGAGGCATTGAGGACTCTGATTGGTTCTTGGCAGTGGCGGTGGCTGGAGGAGGTGGTGGTCTCTCATTGGAGGATTGCGAAGTAGAGCAGGTGGCTTCTGCAGAAATCAAATCTTGCAAGTCATCTGGTGCCTCAAAACTAACAATTTTTGGGATAATCTTCAAAACATCAGCTGAAGCAGGACTAGCTGGGAAGTTGAATGATGGCAGATTGTTGAGGGCAAGAATATCATTCATAGTTGTATTGAAACAACCCGGGTTAGCTGCATTTTGCATGTGTGCATACATCAGGCAGTAGTAGAATTTTGTGGAAATATCGTCTGGTAGAGGAGAGGCTGTGATTGGTGGAGGCTGCTGAGTGGCTTGTAGAATCTTGGTGGTGGTCATCTGAAGCTTAGCTATAGCAGCATAAGAAGGAGAGTTTCCTGTAGACTTCTTAGTTTCTTCTTTCAGTTTCTTAGAGAGGATATCCTTGCATACTGGACATTTGGCTGCAAGAGTATGGTGATCACTCTTACAGTTGATGCAGGTGGGAGCAGCAGTGGAAGTGCAAGAACGAAAGTCGTGATCTGCAGACCCACACGTGGAACATATCTTCTTATTCTTCACGTGGCAGTCGGCAGTAGAGTGATTGTACCAGTAACATGTCCAACAAGGTGTTATGTAAGTGAATCATTCAGGTTCAATCTGTCGAGGGTTGATGTAGTAGTAAGAGATGGCCAGGCCATCAGACAATGCTCTGGTCGCCATGGTAACGTCTAAAAACGTGACCTTGAGCATTGAGGAAGCGTTGGGGATCTTCACAACAGAGTCAATCTTGGCCCAAGTGTTGAGGTCTTCAAGTGATGATGTAATTTCCTCGATAGACATGTTCGTGATTAGCCTGTCAAGGCGTTTCATGAACACAGAGCATTTTGCACGCATGTATGGTGACGCGGAGATGGTAAAACCACGGTCTTCTAATGTCTTCATGGCTGTAGGTGTAAGTACTTTGTCAGCTTCAGCATCATCGAGAAAAGTGATGATGAAGGCTTCTTTCAGTGAAGTAATCTTGGAGAACTTGGCGTGAAGACAAGTGTTGAGTGAGGTTGTAAGCTCGAGCTTCGTGGTGTCATCAATGACAGCAGACTTGGGCTTAATTCTCACACGATGAGACATCGTGGAGATGGTAGAGGTTCCCCTCCCCACCGGGGATCGTAGGGAGACTCCCCCCTTAATAATGATAATAATAATAATAATCTTTATTCTTTCAATACACTGGCCATATCCCACCAAGGCAGGGCGGCCCAAAAGGAAAAACGAAAGTTTCTTCTTTTATATTTAGTAATATACACAGGAGAAGAGATTACTAGCCCCTTGCTCCCGGCATTTTAGTTGCCTCTTACAACACGCATGGCTTACGGAGGAAGAATTCTCTTCCACTTCCCCATTGAGGTAAGAGGAAATAAACAAGAGCAAGAACTAGAAAGAAAATCAAAGAAAACCCAGAGAGGTGTGTATATATATGCTTGTACATGTATGTGTAGTGTGACCTAAGTGTAAGTAGAAGTAGCAAGATGTACCTGAAATCTTGTATGTGTATGAAACAGAAAAAAAGACACAAGCAATCCTACCATCATGTAAAACAATTATAGGCTTCCGGTTTACACTCACTTGGCAGGACGGTAGTACCTCCCTGGGCGGTTGCTGTCTACCAACCTACTACCTACAGTAATAAAGTGTAATAAAGTGTAATAAAGTGTAATAAAGTGGTAAAGTGTATGGTAGAGTTATAATTGAAAGAATTAAGAGTAAGACGGAGAATAGGATAGCAGATAAACAAGGAGGCTTTAGGAAAGGTAGGGGGTGTGTGGACCAGGTGTTTACAGTGAAACATATAAGTGAACAGTATTTAGATAAGGCTAAAGAGGTCTTTGTGGCATTTATGGATTTGGAAAAGGCGTATGACAGGGTGGATAGGGGGGCAATGTGGCAGATGTTGCAAGTGTATGGTGTAGGAGGTAGGTTACTGAAAGCAGTGAAGAGTTTTTACGAGGATAGTGAGGCTCAAGTTAGAGTATGTAGGAAAGAGGGAAATTTTTTCCCAGTAAAAGTAGGCCTTAGACAAGGATGTGTGATGTCACCGTGGTTGTTTAATATATTTATAGATGGGGTTGTAAGAGAAGTAAATGCGAGGGTCTTGGCAAGAGGCGTGGAGTTAAAAGATAAAGAATCACACACAAAGTGGGAGTTGTCACAGCTGCTCTTTGCTGATGACACTGTGCTCTTGGGAGATTCTGAAGAGAAGCTGCAGAGATTGGTGGATGAATTTGGTAGGGTGTGCAAAAGAAGAAAATTAAAGGTGAATACAGGAAAGAGTAAGGTTATGAGGATAACAAAAAGATTAGGTGATGAAAGATTGAATATCAGATTGGAGGGAGAGAGTATGGAGGAGGTGAACGTATTCAGATATTTGGGAGTGGACGTGTCAGCGGATGGGTCTATGAAAGATGAGGTGAATCATAGAATTGATGAGGGAAAAAGAGTGAGTGGTGCACTTAGGAGTCTGTGGAGACAAAGAACTTTGTCCTTGGAGGCAAAGAGGGGAATGTATGAGAGTATAGTTTTACCAACGCTCTTATATGGGTGTGAAGCGTGGGTGATGAATGTTGCAGCGAGGAGAAGGCTGGAGGCAGTGGAGATGTCATGTCTGAGGGCAAAGTGTGGTGTGAATATAATGCAGAGAATTCGTAGTTTGGAAGTTAGGAGGAGGTGCGGGATTACCAAAACTGTTGTCCAGAGGGCTGAGGAAGGGTTGTTGAGGTGGTTCGGACATGTAGAGAGAATGGAGCGAAACAGAATGACTTCAAGAGTGTATCAGTCTGTAGTGGAAGGAAGGCGGGGTAGGGGTCGGCCTAGGAAGGGTTGGAGGGAGGGGGTAAAGGAGGTTTTGTGTGCGAGGGGCTTGGACTTCCAGCAGGCATGCGAGAGCGTGTTTGATAGGAGTGAATGGAGACAAATGGTTTTTAATACTTGACGTGCTGTTGGAGTGTGAGCAAAGTAACATTTATGAAGGGATTCAGGGAAACCGGCAGGCCGGACTTGAGTCCTGGAGATGGGAAGTACAGTGCCTGCACTCTGAAGGAGGGGTGTTAATGTTGCAGTTTAAAAACTGTAGTGTAAAGCACCCTTCTGGCAAGACAGTGATGGAGTGAATGATGGTGAAAGTTTTTCTTTTTCGGGCCACCCTGCCTTGGTGGGAATCGGCCAGTGTGATAATAAAAAATAATAATAAATAATAACAATAATAATAATGAAAATAATAATGTTTATTTCAGCATGATACAATGTTTGTACAAAGGACAATGACATTTGGGTGTACATGCAGAAAGTCCCTATATATGCAGAGCATTTCAGGCAAAGTTAAGATTAATAAGGCAGTAACAATAAACTGTAAATTTAAGAATTTACAATCTTGAATTAAAATAAATGAGCATAGATTCTAACTTGTTGTTCCCTACCATATTTACTCTTGGAACTGTATTTGCAAATCTGGCAAAAATGAAGGGATTTTTCTCTGGTTCATTAATTTTTTTAACATGATGGTCATTTCCCAACGAGACAAGGTGACCCGAAAAAGAAACGCCTTCACCATCATTCACACTATCACTGTCTTGCCAGAAGCACACAGATACGACAGTTTAGATGTCACTAAACAGCAAATACGTATCCCAAACCCCTCCATTAGAGTGCAGGCATTGTACCTCCTACCTCCAGGACTCAAGTCCAGCTAAAAATAGCAGAAACCAACTTGAGTGACTCATTCTTTTGACAAGAAAGACAATAGTGAGTGGAGGCTAGTGGTTTTTATGATTTGATGTGCTGTTGGAGTGCGAGCAAGGAAACATTTATGAAGGGATTCAGGGAAACCAGTTAGACGGACTTGAGTCCTGGAGGTGGGAAGTACAGTGCCTGCACTCTTGAAGGAGGGGTGGGGATATTTACAGTTTTGAACTGTAGTGTTGGTGTGTCTGTGAACCTAACCTGCTGTATAAGCAGGGCCCCCTGTTCAGCAGTAGCCCAGAACCTACCTGCTGTATAAGCGGGGCCCTCCTGTACAGCAGTAGCCCAGAACCTACCTGCTGTATAAGCAGGGCCTCCTGTTCAGCAGTAGCCCAGAACCTACCTGCTGTATAAGTGGGGCCCTCCTGTTCAGCAGTAGCCCAGAACCTACCTGCTGTATAAGCGGGGCCCTCCTGTTCAGCAGTAGCCCAGAACCTACCTGCTGTATAAGCAGGGGCCCTCCTGTACAGCAGTAGCCTGGAACCTAACCTGCTGTATAAGCAGGGGCCCTCCTGTACAGCAGTAGCCAGGAACCTAACCAGCTGTATAAGCAGGGGCCCTCCTGTACAGCAGTAGCCAGGAACCTAACCTGCTGTATAAGCAGGGGCCCTCCTGTACAGCAGTAGCCTGGAACCTAACCTGCTGTATAAGCAGGGGCCCTCCTGTACAGCAGTAGCCAGGAACCTAACCAGCTGTATAAGCAGGGGCCCTCCTGTACAGCAGTAGCCTGGAACCTAACCTGCTGTATAAGCGGGGCCCTCCTGTACAGTAGCCCAGCAGTAGTACAGCAGTAGGAACCTAACCTGCTGTATAAGCGGGGCCCTCCTGTACAGCAGTAGCCCAGGAACCTAACCTGCTGTATAAGCGGGGCCCTCCTGTACAGCAGTAGCCAGAACCTAACCTGCTGTATAAGCGGGGCCCTCCTGTACAGCAGTAGCCAGGAACCTAACCTGCTGTATAAGCGGGGCCCTCCTGTACAGCAGTAGCCAGAACCTAACCTGCTGTATAAGCGGGGCCCTCCTGTACAGCAGTAGCCCAGGAACCTAACCTGCTGTATAAGCGGGGCCCTCCTGTACAGCAGTAGCCAGAACCTAACCTGCTGTATAAGCGGGGCCCTCCTGTACAGCAGTAGCCAGGAACCTAACCTGCTGTATAAGCGGGGCCCTCCTGTACAGCAGTAGCCAGAACCTACCTGCTGTATAAGTGGGGCCCTCCTGTTCAGCAGTAGCCCAGAACCTACCTGCTGTATAAGCGAAGCCCTCCTGTTCAGCAGTAGCCCAGAACCTACCTGCTGTATAAGCGGGGCCCTCCTGTACAGCAGTAGCCTGGAACCTAACCTGCTGTATAAGCGGGGCTCTCCTGTACAGCAGTAGCCCAGAACCTAACCTGCTGTATAAGCGGGGCTCTCCTGTACAGCAGTAGCCAGGAACCTAACCTGCTGTATAAGCGGGGCCCTCCTATGCAGCAGTAGCCCAGAACCTAACCTGCTGTATAAGCGGGGCCCTCCTGTACAGCAGTAGCCCGGAACCTAACCTGCTGTATAATCGGGGCCCTCCTGTACAGCAGTAGCCCAGAACCTAACCTGCTGTATTAGCAGGGCCCTCCTGTACAGCAGTAGCCCAGAACCTACCTGCTGTATAAGCGGGGCCCTCCTGTTCAGCAGTAGCCCAGAACCTACCTGCTGTATAAGCGGGGCCCTCCTGTTCAGCAGTAGCCCAGAACCTACCTGCTGTATAAGCGGGGCCCTCCTGTTCAGCAGTAGCCCAGAACCTACCTGCTGTATAAGCGAGGCCCTCCTGTTTAGCAGTAGCCCAGAACCTACCTGCTGTATAAGCAGGGCCCCCTGTTCAGCAGTAGCCCAGAACCTACCTGCTGTATAAGCGGGGCCCTCCTGTTCAGCAGTAGCCCAGAACCTACCTGCTGTATAAGCGGGGCCCTCCTGTTCAGCAGTAGCCCAGAACCTACCTGCTGTATAGGCGGGGCCATCCTGTTCAGCAGTAGCCCAGAACCTACCTGCTGTATAAGCGGGGCCCTCCTGAACAGCAGTAGCCCAGAACCTAACCTGCTGTATAAGCGGGGCCCTCCTATGCAGCAGTAGCCCAGAAC
>NW_027198418.1:0-44821 GCF_038502225.1 Cherax quadricarinatus
AATTTCCCTCCTTCGTCGCCACTTTGTTGTTGTTCTTTGTTGGGTTTATAAGGGCCACTGACACCATGAGCCGTATCAAGCCCGGCCGTCCAGTGCTACCAGAGGGCACCTGAGAAGTGTAAGAATGTTTCAAATTCAAAGTTTATTCTATATAAGGATTACAATGCTGAGTTTACAGAAATTTGGTTATTGTTTGGTTTACATGTAGTAAAATTGTGATTACAGAGTGTACCACTAGAACGCTTAGCATGGCTAGGCATTTCGGGCATACTTAGTTTTATTCTTAATTGTAAAATATTACAAATTATGAGGTAAGTTGGTATTATGGCTAAGTGACTAAATACTAGTTTGTGAGTTTAGCAATGTGAATGCTTTTGTTTTGGCACAGTATATAGTTTCAGTATTGGAGTATCACAGGATTCATTATTTTAAGACTGAGATTAATATTTCTGTTTATGGTCAAATGGGTGAGTGAGTGTAAGTGTGAACCACCAGGTGGTATTCGTGTAGTTAGTTGACGGGGTGTATCAGGGAGATAAGATGTTTTCTAATGGTAGTTTTGAAGGTGATGAATGTGTCTGCAGTTCTAGAGTTCTCAGGTAGGGTATTCCAGATTTTAGGGCCTTTGACATACATTGAATTTTTGTAAAGGTTTAGTCGGACACTGGGAATGTCGTAGAGATGTTTGTGTCTGGTGTTTTGCCTGTGGGTTCTGTCACAACTGTCAAGAAAGCGTTTTAGGTCAAGGTTGATATTAGAGTTTAAGGCCCTGTAGATATAGATTGCACAGTAGTAAGTGTGGATGTACTGAACTGGGAGTAAGTTTAGATCTATGAAGAGTGGGGGGGTGTGTTGCCAGGGATGGGATTTAGTGATTATTCTTACTGCAGCTTTTTGTTGGGTTATTATTGGCTTTAGGTGTGTTGCTGCAGTTGATCCCCAAGCACAAATAGCATAGGTGAGGTATGGATAAATAAGTGAGTGGTATAGTGTGAGAAGGGCATTTTGCGGCACGTAGTATCGTATCTTGGAGAGAATCCCAACCGTTTTGGATACTTTTTTGGCTATATGCTGGATATGGGTGCTGAAATTCAGGTTGTTGTCAAGGTATAAGCCTAGGAATTTTCCCCCATTATTTCTGGTAATTAGAGTGTTGTCAATCTTAATGTTAATTTGTGCATCTCCTGCTCTGCTACCAAACATAATATAGTAGGTTTTGTCAGTGTTAAGCATAAGTTTATTGGCTGTCATCCAAGTCGATATTTTAATCAGCTCCTCATTCACAATGGTGTTGAGGGTGGCAAGATTAGGGTGAGAGATGGCATAAGTCGTGTCATCTGCAAAGAGAATGGGTTTCAGGTGTTGGGATACGTTTGGAAGGTCATTGATGTATATGAGGAAGAGCAGGGGACCAAGGACACTTCCCTGCGGAACTCCAGTATCAAGTGGCCGTGTTGCTGATGCTGTGTCTTTAATGGTGACGTACTGATACCTATTAGTAATGTAAGGTTTGAAATAAGCAAGCGCATGGCCTCTTATACCGTAGTGATCAAGTTTGTGGAGTAGGATGTCGTGGTTTACTGTGACAAAAGCTTTTCTTAGGTCAATAAAAATTCCTAGTGGATATTCCTTATTTTCCAATGCTGTGTAGAGCAGATCTAGCATTTTTATGATTGCATCATTAGTGCTTTTATTTTTCCTGAATCCAAACTGGCAGGGGTTGAGTATGTTTTGAGCCGTTATAAATGAATACAGTCTCCTGTGCACGAGTTTCTCAAAGATTTTGGATAGCAATGGTAAGTTAGATATTGGCCTATAGTTGTTTAAGTCTGTAGGGTCACCACCTTTATGTATTGGTGTAACCCTTGCCATCTTGAGTAGTTTCGGGAAGGTGCTAGTCTCTATTGACTTGTTAAAAAGTAATGAAATAGCATGCGAAAGGACATGGGCCGCTCGCTTGTACAGTAATGGTGGGACATGAGACAGATTCCCCGAGTTATTTTTAAGTGACTTTATGATCTCAATGACTTCCCTGGGCTCAGTTGGTGCAAGATAGAAGGAATTAGGGAAATTTCCATCTAGGTAGTCCCCGGCATGGGCATTGGTATGTGGGATTTTACTGGCGAGATTAGATCCTATGTTTGAGAAGAAGTCGTTTATCTTGTTAGCTGTGTCAGTGGGATGTAGTGGTGTTTCATTAGGTTTAGTTAGGACAATATTCTTGGTTTTTCTCAGTTTGTGGGTCCCTAGAATCTGAGAGAGTGTTTTCCAGGTCTTTTTTATATCTCCTCTAGTGTCTGTGAATCTACTGGAGTAGTATAGTTGTTTGACTTTTTTTATTACTTTGGTGAGAGCTGATGAATAGTGTTTAAGAGTATCTTTGTGTATTAAGCCCTATCTATATTGCTTTTCATATTGGTGTTTCTTGTCAATGGATTTCAGAATGGTGCTGGTTAGCCATGGGCAACCAAGCCGTTTGTTTGTGATCTGTTTTGTTTTTATAGGACAATGTTTGTTGTATAGTCTAAGTAATTTGTTAAGAAAAATGTCTGTCCAGTCATCAATACCATTGGCCTTGGAGAATTCTGTAGGCTAATAACTGTGTATTATATGTCCCTGGTACGTCCTGAAGTCACCAGGAAGGAGCAGGTACAGTCTAATATCTCCTGACAGTCCAGAGGAAGAAACTGCTCTCGTTGAGATGGAAAGGTAGAGTAAAAGTGTGCACCAGAATTGTGCACCAGAAGTGTGCGCAAGGCTGCACAGAGAGTCTTCCAAGTAGAGTGAAAACTCTTTGTTGGGTTTATAAGGGCCACTGACACTATGAGCCGTATCAAGCCCGGCCTCTCCATGACACTATTACAACCCAGGATTCCAAATGGCCTGTTATCCCGGGTGTAATGGGAGCAAAATAAACACAGCAGAAAAAGTTTAGACTTATATTATCCTTCACCAATTTATAACAGCAATATGTACACTATGTACAGTGATAAGTATAGTGCACTCCACGGTAAGCAAGGCAGAAATAGAAGCCACAAGATAGCAGACCGTGCTTCAACCAGCTCTAGAATGGGAATGACAAGGGCAGACAGGAGAGCGGTACGCACATAACCTCTGCGATTGCCAAAACCATCTTCTTATTGGCTAGAACCTGGTCACTAGTTCAACGACGTGGCCCCATCATCAACTCTTAGCAACCTGGTTCGCTGGTTGAGGGAGATAGCCTGTAAATGAGGGTGTGTACATGCGCCGAATAAAGGTTACGTACTCTTTGCATGCCACAGACCGTGTCTAACCCGACCTCTCCATGACACCATGAGCCGGAGTATCGAACCCGACCTCTCTATGACACCATGAGCAGCATCCAACCCGACCTCTCCATGACACCATGAGCCTATCCAACCCGACCTCTCCATGACACCATGAGCAGCATCCAACCCGACCTCTCCATGACACCATGAGCAGCATCCAACCCGACCTCTCCATGACACCATGAGCAGCATCCAACCCGACCTCTCCATGACACCATGAGCAGCATCCAACCCGACATCTCCATGACATCATGAGCTGGAGTATCGAACCCGACCTCTCTATGACACCATGAGCCGGAGTATCGAACCCGACCTCTCTATGACACCATGAGCCGGAGTATCAAACCCGGTTTCTTAATGGTACCAGAAACTTCCTCAAGGCTGGACGATGAGAGAAAAGGTACAAAATTCCTTTGTATATATAGATAGAAACTTGAAGTTCCAAGTCAGATCCGGTGGACGCCCTTGCCAAGCCCCACCAGAGAGGGATGCCCTTGTCAAGCCCCAGCAGAGAGGGACGCCCTTGCCAAGCCCCAGCAGAGAGGTACGCCCTTCTTATGCCCCAGCAGAGAGGGACGCCCTTGTCATGCCCCAGCAGAGAGGGACGCCCTTGCCAAGCCCCAGCAGAGAGGGACGCCCTTGTCAAGCCCCTGCAGAGAGGGACGCCCTTGCCAAGCCCCAGAAGAGAGGGACTCCCTTGCTAAGCCCCAGCAGAGAGGGATGCCCTTGCCAAGCCCCAGAAGAGAGGGACGCCCTTGCCAAGCCCAAGCAGAGAGGGACGCCCTTGTCATGCTCAAGAAGAGAGGGACGCCCTTGCCAAGCCCCAGAAGAGAGGGACGCCCTTGCCAAGCCCCAGAAGAGAGGGACGCCCTTGCCATGCTCCAGCAGAGAGGAACGCCCCTGCCAAGCCCCAGCAGAGAGGGACGCCCTTTCCAAGCCCCAGCACAGAGGTACACCCTTGCCAAGCCCCACCAGAGAGGGACGCCTTTGCCAAGCCCCAGAAGAGAGGGACGCCCTTTCCAAGCCCCAGAAGAGAGGTACACCCTTGCCAAGCCCCACCAGAGAGGGACGCCTTTGCCAAGCCCCAGAAGAGAGGGACGCCCTTTTCAAGCCCCAGAAGAGAGGGACGCCGCTGCCAAGCCCTAGAAGAGAGGGACGCCGTTGCCAAGCCCCAGAAGAGAGGGACGCCCTTACCAAGCCCAAGCAGAGAGAGATGCCGTTGCCAAGCCCTAAAAGAGAAGGACGCCCTTGCCAAGCCAAAGCATTGAAAGACGCTGTTGCCAAGCCCCAGAAGAGAGGGACGCCCTTATCAAGCCCAGACGGAGAGGGACGCCGTTGCCAATCCCCAGAAGAGAGGAACGCCCTTGCCAAACCCAAGCAGAGAAGGACGCTGTTGCCAAGCCCCAGAAGAGAGGGACGCCTGGAGTTTACCTGGAGAGAGTTCCGGGGGTCAACGCCCCCGCGGCCCGGTCTGTGACCAGGCCTCCTGGTGGATCAGAGCCTGATCAAACAGGCTGTTACTGCTGGCTGCACGCAATCCAACGTACGAGCCACAGCCCGGCTGGTGAGGTACCGACTTTAGGTGCTTCTCAAGTGCCAACTTGAAGACTGCCAGGGACCTATTGGTAATCCCCCTTATGTATGCTGGGAGGCAGTTGAACAGTCTCGGGCTCCTGACACTTACTGTATTGTCTTTTAACGTGCTAGTGACACCCCTGCTTTTCACTGGGGGGTTATTGCATCGTCTGCCAAGTCTTTTGCTTTCGTTGTGAGTGATTTTCGTGTGCAAGTTCGGCACTAGTCCTTCTAGAATTTTCCAGGTGTATATAATCATGTATCTCTCCCGCCTGCGTTCCAGGGAATACAGGTTCAGGAACTTCAAGCGCTCCCAGCAATTGAAGTGTTTTATCTCCGTTATGCGCGCCGTGAAGGTTCTCTGTACATTTTCTAGGTCAGCAATTTCACCTGCCTTGAAAGGCACTGTTAGTGTGCAGCAATATTCCAGCCTAGATAGAACAAGCGACCTGAAGAATGTCATCATGGGCTTGGCATCCCTAGTTTTGAAGGTTCTCATTATCCATCCTGTCATTTTCTTAGCAGCTGTAATTGATACAATGTTATGGTCCTTGAATGTGAGATCCTCCGACATGAACACTCCCAGGTCTTTGACGTTGGTTTCTCGCTCTATTTTGTGGCTCTTGCGAAGTCCCACCAGAGAGGGACGCTCTTGCCAAGCCCCAGCAGAGAGGGACGCCTTTGCAAAGTCCCAGCAGAGAGGGACGCCCTTGCCAAGCCCCAGCAGAGAGGGACGCCTTGCCAAGCCTCAGCAGAGAGGGACGCCCTTGCCAAGTCCCAGGAGAGGGGGACGCCCTTGCCAAGCCCCTGCAGAGAGGGACGCCAACACTCCCACCAGAGTTCAGTAACCGGCTTCCCTCCAAAGACCGTTGAGAACTTTCCGCAGAACGAAAAAAAAAATGGAACTGGCTAAAGTAAGGCGATGTACAGGTGCTCTTCCTGTAGAGTGCCCGACGGGATAAATATATGAGGACAAGCATCCCAGTGAGAATGGGGGAAATTTGTCACTGACTTAGAAGGAGCTCTTCAAGCAGCAGCGGCAGCAGAGACAGCAAACTCTGTCATTTTTCTCACCTGCAGAGCCCATCAACGCTTCTACGATGGCCTAATTGCAATCATAACTGCACTAACGTACGTAGAACCCACCATGACCCAACACAAACAACAGTGATGCCTACAAACCGATAAATTATCGATTGAAGTGAAGACTGCCCCACAAACTCCAAGCACAGCCACGCTGCCAGATGACTACCTACTCCAAGCTCTAAATTTTTTAGTTTCTTTATCTAACCACAGCAACTCCTGTACAACTATGAGACCAACTCATAGAAGAAACAGTACTAAGAACAGCAAGGCAGCACCTAGAAATCGAAATTCCATAAGACGACCCAGCAGGACGGCAGTGCCCCATCCACCCTCCTCACCACCCAGAGCGATGCATCACCAACAACAAACATGGACGACTCACCCTCACCACCCAGAGCGATGCATCACCAACAACAAACATGGACGACTCACCCTCACCACCCAGAGTGATGCATCACCAACAACAAACATGGACGACTCACCCTCACCACCCAGAGTGATGCATCACCAACAACAAACATGGACGACTCACCCTCACCACCCAGAGTGACGCATCACCAACAACAAACATGGACGGCTCACCCTCACCACCCAGAGCGACACATCACCAGCAACAAACATGGACGACTCACCCTCACCACCCAGAGCGACGCATCACCAACAACAAAAATGGACGACTCACCCTCACCACCCAGAGTGGCACATCACCAACAACAAACATGGTCAACTCTCCCTCACCACCCAGAGTGACACATCACCAACAACAAACATGGCCGACTCACCCTCACCACCCAGCGACGCATCACCAACAAACATGGGCGACTCACCCTCACCACCCAGAGCAACCCATCACCAATAATAATCATGGCCGACTCACCCTCACCACCCAGAGTGATGAATCACCAACAACAAACATGGACGACTCACCCTCACCACCCAGAGCGACGCATCACTAACAACAAACATGGACAACTCACCCTCACCACCCAGAGCGATGCATCACCAACAACAAACATGGACGACTCACCCTCACCCACCAACCAAGGCGACTCGACAACAACAACACCAACCGTGACTGACTCCCTCTCTACGTCTACTACCTTCATTGGATTTAACCCATCTGATATGCTCCCAGGTATGACTAATGATCCTGACGCTCTAAAGAATTTCATCGCCCTATATGTCTCTCCGTGCAACAATAACAAACCATGAATCTAAGTTACTTCACCTTGAGAATAAGATCAACAGCCTTGAACAACAGCTAACATCAACTGGCACGACTGATTTTGGCAAGACCCTCCAATCAGTCATAGCCAGACACACAGATCAAATAATTTCCCTAAACACGAAGATTGATGATGCCATCAAGGACTGGAAAATAAACATGGATACCCAACTGAACAATTGAAGATGCTTATGGAAAATTTTCTAGGTGTGATTACTTGTACATACCTCAACATTACATGCATACGAGTAATCTCCTTGGGAGACAACAACTGTATTGTTTACCGTAGTCACCCGTGTAGACATGTGAGAAAACTTAACCACCTCTGGTCACTGCAGGTGGCCCCTCGACCCTCACAATCTTATCCACATCTATCCGAGACCAGTCTAGATTGGATAGCACCCACAAGTACGGCGCTACTAATTAATTGTGGACTGTATTGATTATATTAGTGTAACTGAATGAAGGGGGGGAGTAGGTTACACATGGATATATCCATCAAGGAAAAACACTTGTACATAACCCCACCACTTACCAGATATTCTCTGGTGGTCACTTGATGTAGCTGGATCACTCATAACCTATCCAATTACAACATACCTAACTGGCCAGTATCAGTCTGCTATAACTAGAAGGGTTACTTAACTGTGGGTGATTGATACTCCTTATTTCCTCCATTCACCATCTCATTTCGATGTCCTGCTACACCGACACGGTTCTTATTCCAGCAGGATGAGGTATCCGTCGATTTGTCCCGGTTTAGAAGTCGTGACTCCATAAGCTTCAATTTCCTCGGGACGGGAACAACGTGGTCTAGCGATTTCTCTCGGAGCAAGGCGACTTATTTCACTTCACACATTCTCTTAACTTAGCGTTAGTATCATTAATTACATTACAATTCACAAGACGATTTAATGTCTCATAATTATTATACACATCGGAGGCCACTCCATTAAGATTTGAGACCGATGAGTGATGATTAAATCATGGGTATTTTTCCCGGGGACACAGTCCATGGCGACGCGCCAGTCACCACCGGTCCTACCATTATTCACTAATTTTACCACTTAATTACAGCGGTGCCATCAATCACGTTCCCTCACTCTTCACCAGGGACAGTCACGACACTTCCTATTAAGAAGTGAGGCCTATATTAATCCTTAGGCCGCCGTGAACGCCAATTTTCTGGTTCCATGCTTTCCCAGCCTCCTCACTACATTCAAAGCACTCCCCCTCCCTCGTGCCCCAGCTCGACCTCTACCCCTGCACATCTGTGCATGCGCAAAGGGAACTCCTGGTTCTATCCTATTTTCAAATACATTTTTAACCCATATCGACACATTAAACACCTATTAGGCACTATAGTTTCGGAAAATTAAAATATTTTCCACACTGCGGCCGGGCGGAGGTCGTTGCTAGACGACTTACATAATGTGGAGTACAATTTTCCCATCTTCACTGGCCACCTAGCTTGGGAACTCCAACATTGGTATTTACATAATCACCCATTAATTCTTTCCACCTGTTAACTCCTCAGGTAGGGCTCCATCCAAAGCACACTCAAGCCTCCATGCTTCTGGTATTAACAATTTCCCTCTTATTGTAAGGTGTGACACTAAGCCTATGCTCTCTGGGTTAATTTGTTGGGCATACTGGAATTATGAGACTTTAACAATAACAAGCCTCTATCAGTGTCCCAAGTCAGCCCCAGCACATTACTGCATATAGGCACTTCAACTCCATGGCCATCCATATTTATTGATCCCTCAAAATGGACTAATTAGTGTTCCATTCTCTCAGGGGCATAAGCCTATGCTCCCTGGATTAATTTATTGGGCATACTGGAATTATGAGACGTTAACAATAACAAGTCTCTCTCAGTGTCCCAAGTCAGTCCCAGCACCTTACTGCATTATTTCATTAACCCCTTCACATATCCTCATTAGTTCCTCTTCAGTTGATGTCACACCCGGAAATTGTCCACATAAGATTATTTACCCAATTACTTCGCTCAGTGGACCACCTGTGCACTTAAGGTGTGCATTTATCGTCGCCTGAAGTAAGAACAATTTATTATTTAACTGTTTATTAATTATATCATTATAAGCAGTCAACAATTTTGGTGTCTTGCTCAGTTCGCAGAGCTGGGCCCTTTAACTGTCCATACGCCATCCTATAATTAGTAGATAATTCTGGACGGTCGAGCTTCCACGGAAGTCGCACCCAGTAATGTCCAGATTCACATTTAACATCCTTCAGGTATTGTTCCTGAGTAAAGGAATCATTTGGACTTTCCTCATTTATATTAATCTCTATGCTGTCCAGCTCCCACAAATTAGACTGGTTCAACATCATTCTCGATAGAAGAATACTTGTACTGGGTTGACCTTTTATGAGTAAGACACCGTGACTGTATTCACTACTTCTAGTCATTATTACAAGGCGGTAGTCTGCCATATATTACATGGCCCGTACCAGTGTTGAGGAGAGTGACGCCGCATGCTTTTGGATTTATGCCCTTTATCCTGAATTATTACATCCAACGCCGGCAAGGCTATCTCAGCTAGGCCATCATTATTGCCATTAGCTGCAACCTTTACATCAGTCACTGTAGTGTCAGGGTTATTAATATTATCATTATTGTCACCATTATTATAAGAATCACATACAACCCTGCACATAACTGTATGGTGCCTTCCCTTGTTGTATTGATAGCAACTGTTCAATTTGGTATGACAATCCTTTACATTATGATTGTCTAGACAACAAGAGCATAATCATAGGGCTGGTTGTGTGTTGCGGTTAAAAGGATATCAGATGTATGTTACCAGTGGTTTGCAATTGAAAGGTGGGGTAGCAGTGGCGATAAAGGAGACCAGCCCCTTGCGTGTCATCGGCTGAGAAGAGGGGGGGGAGGGTCGTGAGGGTGGATGGTGTCTGGGGTGAGAGTCGAGCTAGTTTTGTAGGAGTTTACATGCCAGCAACTAGCAATACCAGGGTAAAAGTAGATTTTGTCAGAGAGGTATTGCTGTACCACTTGAGAGGTTTGCCTGCTATAACAGTAATAGGTGGTGATTGGAATTGTGTGATTAGGAGTGGTTATGTCGAACCAAGAGGGGCGGGTTGTGTGCTGAGTGTGCTGAGGGATGTATTGCGAGATATTGGGGTTGCTGATGTGGTGGGGAGGGGGGGATACCTAGTGGAGCACACGTTCGTCCGTAGGGGATATGAAGCGCGATTGGACAGAATTTATATTAAGCAGGGTATAGATGTTGTGAGGGCGCAAACCTTCGATGTGGGGTTTTCGGATCACAGAGCGGTAATAGCAGATTTGATGTGGGATGGAATGGTGCGTATTTATTCTGGGTACTGGAAATTAAATGTAAGGCTTCTTAAGGATGAGGGGGAGGGGCCTTTTTTCAGTGATTGGTGGTTGCCTTTTTGGGAGGCTAGGGACAGGGAGATAGATCTGTTAGATTGGTGGGAAATGCAGGCAAAACCGGGAATAGCGAATTTTTTTAAGGTTAGGGGACGAGAAGAGGCGAGGTGGCGTTTTGGGTTGCAAAATTATCTGGAGGGACAGTTGCAAGATTGTTATGTTGGGGGAGGTGGTAGGAGGGATGACATGGACAGTCTGCAGAGTAGAATCGCTGAATTACACAATGATAGGTTTGATGCAATTAGGGTTAGGGCGGGGTTAGAGGATGTATTGTGGGGTGATAAGCCGTCTGGATTTGTTTTACATAAATTTAGGGACCGACAAAGTGTAACCACTATTCTACAATTGGAGACAAGCCCTGGGGTGGGAGGGTATCCAGAGGGTCGGGTCCTATCCAATACGGAAAGTATGAGTCTTTATGCAGATAGTTGGTTTAGGGAGAAATGGAGTTGGAGGGAGGGGGTTCCTGGGAGGGTATTTTTGAAGGGGGGTTCCATAGCGTTTTAAGTGAGCAGGATAGAGTGGGGTTGGAGGTTGGTATAAGTGAGGTTGAGGTGGAAGAAGCAGTTTTCGGGATGAGTACCGGGAAAACACCAGGGATAGACGGTATACCAAATGATTTTTATAGAGCACATTGGGGGTGTATTAGGCAGTGCTTTGTTAGGCTATTGGATCATATGTTAACTAGTGGGAAGTTGGGCACATCGCAAAGTACGGGTGTCATAGTTTTGGTGCCAAAGAAGAGGGGGAGAAGAGAGTTGAGTGCTTACCGAGCAATATCTTTGATGTGCGCAGATTACAAGGTTTTTGCGAAAATTTTGGGTAATAGACTGAAGAAGGTCATGGGGTCGGTGATACATGGGGGACAATTTGGTATCCCGGGGAGGAGTATGCGGGTAGGTCATGGACGTATTCGGGATTTCCTAGAGGGTAGTAGTAAGGGAGGTATTCTAGGTCTGGATTGGGAGAAAGCTTATGATTATGTGGATAGGGAATTTTTGATTGAGAGTATGGTGAGAATGGGTTTTGGAGGGAGGGTGGTTGGATGGGTGACCTGGAGTTTACCTGGAGAGAGTTTCGGGGGTCAACGCCCCCGCGGCCCGGTCTGTGACCAGGCCTCCTGGTGGATCAGCGCCTGATCAACCAGGCTGTTGCTGCTGGCTGCACGCAAACCAACGTACGAGCCACAGCCCGGCTGATCAGGAACTGACTTTAGGTGCTTGTCCAGTGCCAGCTTGAAGACTGCCAGGGGTCTGTTGGTAATCCCCCTTATGTGTGCTGGGAGGCAGTTGAACAGTCTCGGGCCCCTGACACTTATTGTATGGTCTCTTAACGTGCTAGTGACACCCCTGCTTTTCATTGGGGGGATGGTGCATCGTCTGCCAAGTCTTTTGCTTTCGTAGTGAGTGATTTTCGTGTGCAAGTTCGGTACTAGTCCCTCTAGGATTTTCCAGGTGTATATAATCATGTATCTCTCCCTCCTGTGTTCCAGGGAATACAGGTTTAGAAACCTCAAGCGCTCCCAGTAATTGAGGTGTTTTATCTCCGTTATGCGCGCCGTGAAAGTTCTCTGTACATTTTCTAGGTCGGCAATTTCACCTGCCTTGAAAGGTGCTGTTAGAGTGCAGCAATATTCCAGCCTAGATAGAACAAGTGACCTGAAGAGTGTCATCATGGGCTTGGCCTCCCTAGTTTTGAAGGTTCTCATTATCCATCCTGTCATTTTTCTAGCAGATGCGATTGATACAATGTTATGGTCCTTGAAGGTGAGATCCTCCGACATAATCACTCCCAGTTCTTTGACGTTGGTGTTTCGCTCTATTTTGTGGCCAGAATTTGTTTTGTACTCTGATGAAGATTTAATTTCCTCATGTTTACCATATATGAGTAATTTAAATTTCTCATCGTTGAACTTCATATTGTTTTCTGCAGCCCACTGAAAGATTTGGTTGATGTCCGCCTGGAGCCTTGCAGTGTCTGCAATGGAAGACACTGTCATGCAGATTCGGGTGTCATCTGCAAAGGAAGACACGGTGCTGTGGCTGACATCCTTGTCTATGTCGGATATGAGGATGAGGAACAAGATGGGAGCTAGTACTGTGCCTTGTGGAACAGAGCTTTTCACCGTAGCTGCCTCGGACTTTACTCTGTTGACGACTACTCTCTGTGTTCTGTTAGTGAGGAAATTATAGATCCATCGACCGACTTTTCCTGTTATTCCTTTAGCGCGCATTTTGTGAGGACATTGTATGAGAATGCATCGATGAGAGTACAGGTAAATGGTAGGTTGGGTAGTTCAGTAAGCATGGGGAGGGGTTTAAGGCAGGGGTGTCCACTCTCCCAAATACTCTTTGCATGTATGCAGAATCCTTTCTATGTTCTGGTTGATGATGGGATGGGAAGGATGGGGGAGATTAGATTTTGCCACCGAAGTGGCTAGTTTATTGTGCACCCCATATCCATCCTGTGGATGGTAGCGCGAGAGCATATGGATACACAAAAGGCCCAGGAACTAGGCCCCAAAGGGTTAACAGGAATACATATGGATTTATATCTACATATCTATAGTTCACTTATCTGTTACAAGCAAATTTAGGAAATTTGCTTAGTATATCTGGTATCTTATTTTCATTAATAAGATATCTTGACATGTCACATAGGTTATTATACTGTCTGTCTCTGTATTCCTCAATAAGTGGACAATTAAGCACATAGTGTTCAAGAGAGTGACCATATGCCTGATCACATAATTTACATTTAGTTTGATCATCATCTGTGTGTCTCCCAAACTGCCAGAAGTACTTGTAACCAAGCCTAAGCCTGGCCACTACAACATCAATCAGTCTGTTCACATTGCAAGTTGCTCCATAAACATACTTATCTACGTTCATGTTATCATAGTGGGTTATAGATCTACTCAGGCTTCTAACTGCATTCCTATAACAATCATTTTTATTATTTACTTCTCTCCTAATATTATTCCTAATGCTAGACACAGTTATACCAAAGTTATATTCTACATTCTCCTTCTCGATACTCTTCTTGGCTAACATATCAACTTTATCATGAAGGAGTAATCCAATATGTGATGGGATCCATAGCAATTGTACATTAATTCCTTTGTCCCTAATTTTTGAGTATCTATACCTGGCTTCCCCAATGAGCATGTTGTTGGAGTCATTACATGAGTCAAGAGCCTTCAATGATGACATAGAATCAGTAATGATGATAGAGTCAAGCTCAGTGTCATAGGTTAGCTTTAGCGCCATTAGGATTGCAAACAATTCAGTTTGCAGTGTAGACGCCCAGTTGTTAATTCTTATGCCTAACTCAACAAATTTATTATCGTTCTTAACTAGGGAGGTGGCAACAAGAGCAGATGCAGCCCTGCCAGAAGACTCCTGTTTAGATCCATCAGTGTATATAACTTGTGATAACTTGTTACTACCAGCTAGGTGAGAAATTTCTTCTTGAGCAGTTGCTCTAACAAGAGATTTAAGGAAGGGATTACTAGCAATGAGCTTCTTGGGAGGGACTTGTAGGTATGTGATATTAAATGAACACATCTTCCATGGAGGGGTGAAATGCTCTTGTTGCCTACAGTGATACAGTTCATGCAGGTTATAAAACTTAATGCAATTGCACGTTTTCACAATCCATTTAGATCTGTGTGTATTTACCTCTAGACACTTGGTAAGATTCACTGTGACAGTGTCTGGTTCGTTTCTCAACATTCTAATACCGAGTACAGTGTTAATTTCAACAATCCTATCACTGATACTAGAAATACCAAGCTCCTTCCTCATGTTAAGAACTTTTGTAGATCTGGGACAGCCAAGAATAATCCTGAGAGCTTCATTTTGCATTAACTCCAAGGGTCGGAGAGAACTTTCTCTAGCTAATATGGGGGAGAGAGGTGGATTTTGTGGGAATATTGTTGGTTATGTAGATGATACAACTGTTTTACTTAATGAGATAGAAGATTTAAGTAAAGTGGGAAGGGTAATTGAGATTTTTGGGAATGCTACTGGGATGAGAGTTAATAAGCAGAAATCACGGTTGCTGGAGGTAGGCAATTGGGTAGGAGGGACCTTGGGGGAGGAGTTTGGATGGATAACTGTAGATAGGCTAAAGATTTGTGGGATTTTGTATTTAGCAGATGTACAGGAGAGCAGGAGGGTTAATTCAGAAATGGTAATGGACAGAGCTTTGAGTAGGCTCAGGAGTCTAAGGGCCGGGGATGTAACCTTGCATCAAAGGGTTGTGGTGGTAAATACGCTGATTTATAGTAAGGTGTGAGGAGTGGTGGAAATTTACCCCTTAAGAAGTCAGGATATTATGGAATTACAAAGAAGAGCCTTAAGGTATGTGTGGAGTTTTGGGAGGGCATGGTTGGGCAAAGATGTGGTAATGACTGCGGTAAGACAGGGAGGATTGGGATTGATGGCATTAGGGTCTAGGGTGAAGGTGCTATATGTGAAGCAGAGGTATATTCGGGCAGCGGGGGAAAGGGGTCTTCGGGTGGGGGAGGTGATGGGGGATATCCGCAAATGGTGGGGTGGCAGGGACTTAGTGGAGTGTGAAGATATGTTGCGGTTTATGTTAAAGGTACGCAATGTTAAAAAACTCAAGGTAAAACGGTTAGTGGGTGTGGGTCGTCGTCAGGAATCAATGCAAGGGATGGCAGTGTATCCCACATATGATTGGAGGGTGATATGGGTGGAATTTAGTAAATTAAGAATACCAGCAAGAGCGAGGGAATTAGTATATAGATTTCTTATGGGGACGTTAGCATCGAAAGAGGTGCTAAGACGAATGGGTTTTGTGAGAGAGGCGTCATGCGGTTTTTGTGGGGAAGTTGAAATGGCTTTTCATGTAGTATATTTTTGTTCTGCTTTGGAGGTGGTAAGATTGTGGTTGAAGAGGGTTTTCTTTTTATTGGGGGGGGGACAGATATCACCCCTCAGGGCTTTAATGTTAGATATGGGAGGGGTACCCAAAGAGGTGGGGAGGGCTATCAGATACGTAATAGTTGATTACTTGAATGTTTCTTGGGGGATGAGGGAGGTGGAGGGAAACATTAGGATAAAAGCGTTGGCGGCGTGTTTTTATAGGACAGCGTGTAGGAACAAACAATTATATGGGGGAAGGTGGGTAATTAGTTTTCCAGAGGGATATCGTGGACTTACTGTTGAACGTCTACTCCGTTTGGTGACGGGGTGAGAGGCAAGGTTTTGGTCTCTTCGGTGGTGTGTCCTCTTGGAGTGATTGGAAGCCTGATGAGGAAGGTTGATTGGTTTGCAAGGTGGTTGATGTGGGTAAAGTTTTTTTGCAGGGAGCCGTCGGGGGCTCCGGGGTATGTAGACCTTATGAATTTGTAAAATCACAGAGTCAAAAGTTGTATGTGATTTTCTGTTTTCTCTTATTGTTATAAGAACCATTTTATATAGGGGGTTTATATTTATATGTATATTGTGAGGATATGTTTTATATATTCGAATCTGATGTTAGATTTATCCTTGTCATACATCTCTTTTTTATCGTATTGAAGGGGTACATTATGAACTATGTACGAAAATATGTAAGTTTTTTATGGGGTTTATATATACCCTTCATTTGACTGGAAGGTCATATTATATAATGAGTGTTAATCGGTAACATTAACTTTGTGTGTGTGTAGGTATGTTTGTGGGAACCAATGTCTTAGGTATAGTTCTATTATTGGATGTAATATTTTTTTAGTTTATTTGGTGAAAAGTCATTTAGAGCTTTATTTCTATGTATGATCCAGTTTGTTCTGTACGAACAAGTGCACATACACGTATGTGTGTATATGCATGCGTATATGTATACATATATATATGTTTGTAGGACTCATTCCTACATGTTTTATAATGACTCCGACTGTTTGTTTGGAAGTCGGTTAGTTGGGTTATTTTAGTAGAATTTGTTATATCAATGTGTTACAATGTTTTTGTGTGTACCTGACATTGTCTGCCACTTCTGTTCTGGATGTTATATATTTAGTTTATGTCTAGTTTATTTAGTGATAAGTCTTTTGTGTTTTTTTTTGTTCTAGTATAATCCAGTCTGTGCTGTAAGAAGATATGTGCACATACATGTATGTGTATATGTGCATGTGTATGTATATACATATATACATGATTATAGGACTTATTCCTACATGTTTTATGACTCAGACGTTCTGTTTAGTAGTCGGTATGTTTTTTTTTTTTCCCGTAAACGGGTTGGGTTTCTTACGGTAGAATTTCGTTATATCAATATGTTAAAATGTTTTTTTTGTTTATTGTGTGTGTACTGACATTGTCTGTCACGGTTTTTGATTTGCTAATTGTCGGCTTGTATCATGTGTATGTTGTTTTTAAATAAAATAAAAAAAAAAAAATAAAAAATATGAATAAGACTGTCAGGTTTGGTTATATATTTATTTGGTGTTTAAGGTATGTTCCGATAGTTCTCTGTTTGGTTATATATATTGTTGTCTTACATAAAGTTTTCACGGTTCTTGTTTTAAAATCATTATTATTATTTTTAAAGATTAGCCGGTATTCTCCCTGCCCGGGCCTTTTCCAAGTGGTGGCCCGGCCTTGGCTCCCTCTTCAGGGAGTGTCTGAGACCTAAGTCTCCCATGGGAGGAGGCACAAGTACCTCCTCATCTTTGGGACCAACTGTCCCCAGGCCTAGCCACAAGCTAGGCCTCTCTGGTTTGCCATCCCCGCCCCAAGGAGGCTAATGGGAATGACAGTCTTATGAGCTAAAGGCTCGGGCTCAGGCACCTACCCTACCCTAGAAGGGTTAGGCATGGTGTCGATCGTTTTAAAATCAATTTTGTATACCACATATGTATACTGTGTTTTAAGTCAATTATGTATAACATACATGTATACTGTGTTTTTTAAATAAAAATAAAAAAAATAAAAAAGTTCTTTCATTCTTTCCACTTTAATATCCCATGAATTATAGGCATTACAATTTTTAGTGAAATGAGTACCCTGGCAGAAGAGACAGTCTCTCTTTTCCTTGCCTGACCTCTTATTAACTGGGTTACCCTTACTGAGGTACTTATTCCTCTTACCTTGATGTGAGGAACCTTCTTCTTCTTATGACCAGAGCTTTGGTGAGATGGGTAAGGAAGAAGGATGGGTAAGGATGGAAATATTGGAAAAGGGTGGGAGGGGGGGGAGAGGTAGGATATAAAAGGTAAGTGGCCCAACCACTTTGGTGTAATTTAAAAAGTGTATGTGGAATAATAAGATATTCTTGAAGGGGTATAATACTAACCCATCAGAGTCACATAGATATAACAGATATATAAGTACATGACTCTGAATTGGTAGTAAATATGCAAGTTGCAATTGCTTTTTTTTTTTTTTTTTTTTTTTTTTTTTTTTTTTTTCGATTGCACAACGGATATTTATGCGACAATGAAGGCAATAATTTTCTGGCCAGTTTATAATTTCGTGACAATGGCTTCCTACAGGTGGTGTCCAGCCATGGTAAATAGCATAATTTTTACATTAGAAAGTTATATAAGATGTCTCCCTAATTGGGGGCGATGATTTTCTCAGTATACATAGAAGGGTTCTGGTGGTATCCAATCTTCTTCATCAGGTAAGTTGCTCAATATCATGGGTCGAGGGTAATCATCTTTATGTATAAAACGACGGACCCTCTGTGGGAGAGTCATTCTTTGAGTCCTGTGAGGTGGAGTATTGATGATATAATCCGTGGTATTTACCACTTGTATAGGATGTTCTCTATCTGGCATGTATAGTTCTTGCATTGCATAAAGTTGTTTCTTTTTTAGGGTGTCAAGGCGTACATTTATGGCAGTAATATCTTGTTGTATGTGTAAATCTGCCATTTTAACTCTGTCTCTCCTCCTGGTATTGGTAATAAAACGAAGAGCTCTATTCTGGACCCTTTGTAACCGTAGCATGTTGGTCTTTGTTGTTAATGACATTGGGACACAAGGGTATTCGAGTATTGGTCTTATTATCATTTTATACAGATGTTTTTTGACATGTTGAGGGGCTTGATTGAATCGAAAGAGTCTGCTAAGACCGGCTTTGGCTATGTTGATCTTTTTAGTTACATGAGATGTTGAGTGGAGCAGCCTGTCTATTTCATATCCCAAGGTCTTGTTAGGGTTTCTAATGGCTACAGGTGTACCTCTGATGGAGATACCCCCTTATCTTCGATGGTTGATGCAAAACATCCTATCGTGCTAACAAGGACCTTGTCAGGATTAGTCGTAATTCTCCATTTCTTCTCCCAATTAGATGTTCGACGAAGTTCAATATTCATTTTTTCTATGACTCTCTCATACTTGTATTTTCCTGTTACTGGAGTTGATGAGACAACATGAATAACATCATCTGCAAACTGTGTCACAATTGTGTCATTAAACTCTGGTTGAGGAAGGTCATTCACATAAATGTTGAACAGAAGTTGACTGAGACAAGAACCTTGCGGGACACCAGCCGTCGGTATAAAAGGCTCTGTCGACCTGCCATGAAAGGTGGGAATGATTTTTCTTTGAGTTAAGAAATTATATATTAATCTGAGAAAAGTCCAGTTATGGTCTGGTAGGTCAATGAGTTTGTATATAAGGCCATCATGCCATAAGCTATCAAAAGCTTTATGAACATCTCGGTGGCAATTAAGGCAAGATTCCCCTGATGTTTTAGACTTGCTACAGTATCGAAAATAACATTTATTGCATGGTTGGTACCTCTATGTGTTCCATAGCCAAATTGTTTTTCAGTAAACAAGTGATTAAACTCCATATAGTAATTCAATCTGTTGGAAATGACTTTCTCAAGAACTTTTCCAGTGACTTCAAGCAGAGATATAGGTCTATAGTTCCCAGGTTGGTGGATGTCTTTATTGGGCTTAGCAAGAAAGATCATCCTAGCAGTCTTAAAAACAACTGGAAAATGTCCTGAGGCCAAGATGGCATTAAAGATATTTACCAAAGACTGTTTACAATTTCTAGGTAGGTACTTTATTTGTTTCATTGTTATTCCAGAGAGGCCAGGGGCTCTATTTCTCATTCTTCCAATAACCTGACTTATCTCTAGTAATGTAACAGGTTTAGTAAGCGGGTGGGTATCTTCAAGAGTTGAAGTATCGATGGAAGGTAGTGGTTGTAGATCATCCAAGTTCATGTGATGAACCACTATTACTGATTCCTGTCACTTGACATGTGCCTATTTAACTCTTAATTATGATTATTACCACTGGGATTATTTTTTCCTTTTGAGACTTGACAGATACTTCAGAGTCATTAAGTGTTATATCCTTAGAACTGTTTGGCTGACTGGTCTGCAACTGAACAATTAATAAGTAATTTTTTTTTATATTTTATTAAGAAAATCCATACAACAAATATAAATCAAAATGAGAAAGCGTTACAGGACTGCTATCCAATAAACAATATTACATACACACATCAGTATTCTGTGTAAAAGCAAAACCCCTTCCCAATTCCTAGGATACAGACCAAGACGTATAATATCAACAAAACATAATAGAGCTACCCTGCAAAACAAAGCTGTACCGTGGTTACACACAAAAAAAAATATCCACGATATGTAAAAATCTGTGTCTGCATAATACACTGGAAATAATCGTACTGCTTACAATACTGCATGGCATAAACAATAGAATGACAACTGACGTAATACACAGAAACTTTTACTATGGTTATCCTAAAGCAGTCATCCATCAACCCCCCCCTCCCCCGCAGAAACCCACTTCACCCCACCAATTTATTCCCTACTACCACATGTGCGTACAACCGATCCATACCTTGTAACAAAAGTGGAATAGTCAATATCATCAGTAAGACCGCATCATATAAATTATAGCACAACATAGGAAAGAAGTGTTTTTTGAAACAAACATGTTAAGACTATTACCCACTTAAAACTTCTACCATTAATTAAAACACAAATCTTCCAGCACACACTTTACGACTCGCAGGTCGCATGACATACATTGCTGTGACTCTTATGTACTTAGTAAAACCAGTACTAACAGGTGCACACAGAATACATCGCAAAAACAATTGCATTACAAAACTCCAAACAATTCACACTATATGCAACTAACACCAACCTGGGAAATTAGAAAATTTTGTATAACATAAACATTAAACACGGCGTAGCCTCTGTTGGTGACTTAGTGGTTCAGCATGACTCAGCATAAGAAAACCATACCGTGGTTCTGAGTACCACTCCCCCCCCCCTTTCTCAGACTATGATACTCATTCACGCCAGAAAGACACTATACCCCAGACCACACAAGGTTCCCTTCCTTCACCCTACATTACACCCAGATTCACCATACACACCAAATAAAACATACAGTCCAGACGCCCAAAAAAAAAAAAAAACTAACTCTTCTTTCCCCCCCCCAGGAGACCAACCCCTAGGCCCCACCAAGCGATTATACCTACCCCCACCTCATTACTCCCGTAACGTTTCCATCGTTAGATTCCTATACCCCAAAGAAAAAGCTCCCTCCCAGCATTGCCCATATACCTCTCTATTCCTACATTTCGTCCTATAAACATGACACATCAGCGCCTTGACACGCATCGCACCCCTAAGCCCCCGCATACCCCATGACACATATAAATAGTCAAGTACCAAATATGACACAGAACGTCGTACAGCATCCGAGCAATCTCCCATTTCAAGACTCAAAACTCTAAGCATCGACAAACCCCCCCCTCCCACTCTTCGGAGAACACCCTTGAACCAATCCCTAACCTTATGTAAACTGTCACAAAAGTATACGACATGAAACGCCGTTTCCGGCCACCCACACCACGCACAGGTCTGATCCTGGGTCATTCCCATAATGTACAATTGTGCCTTGGACGCCAAAATCCCGTGGAGGAATCGGTAACCAGTTTCCCTAACCCGTGGTTGTAAGCGCAATTTCTTGAACCCCTGCCATATAGTCTTCCAATTATATCCTGGGAAAACCTCAGCACCGATGACTTCCGCCGATGTTATACCTATATTATCTAGTTTACCTGCCTTAACTCTCACAGGGTTTTGCACCATCAATAAGTGCCGTAACATTGCTTCGCACCTTGTGAGGTCCTTCCCCACCCACCATCGTCGAACCTCCCTCATCACTGCATCAACTCTCACTCCCCTGACCCCACCCCTTGTTAGGTATTCCTGTCGTACATATATGCCCATTAGTCGACTGTGTAGTGGTATTAGCCCCAAACCTCCCCGAGTTACGTGCGTCATAACTATGTCTTTCCCTAACCAATGCCTACGGTAACCCCATATGAAATCCAAAGCCTTCCTCTGTAACCGCAACACATCGTCCGTCATCAATGGATAGACCGCTGAAACAAACCATAATTTACTATACACCAGTACGTTGACAACTATTACTCTTTGGTGTAATGTTACATCACCTGGTCTCCATCCCGCCATCCTACGAATTGCAGCTGTAACTACAATGGATGAATTAAATGCACGCGCTGCCTGTTCGTCATTGCAAAAATGCACACCACAGATCTTTATCCGCTCAACGGTTCTCCACCCATACTCCGTACCTAACGTCCCGCCCACCCAGGACCCCACCTCCAAAAGTTTGGATTTTTCTCTATTAATGCGCATGGAAGACGCATCGCTAAAAAACCTTATAACCTTATTTATGAACGCTAAACCATTCCTACTATGCACCAAGATGGTGGTATCGTCCACATAACCTAAAATTTCTACTGCTTCTTCCTGTGCACAATCCTCCCCCCCCTACCCCACCCATTACCAATCTATAAAAGGGGTCCTGCAAACAGGCAAACAAAAGCTGCGAGAGGGGACACCCCTGCCGCAGCCCCCACCCCATGCCTATCGCGGACCCCACCCTCCCATTAACCTGGACTCGTACCTGTGCCTCCGTATATAACATACGTACCCACGCTACTATTTCTTCCCCGAAACCCTGCTTCAATAATATAGCTAATAATGTTTCCCTATCCACATTGTCAAAAGCCTTTTCCCAATCCAATCCTACGACTCCGCCTCCACTACAATCTTTCACGAAACTTTTGAGGCGTCGATGACCATCTCTCATAGATCGGCCAGGAATCCCGTATTGCCCTTCCCATATTACCTTGTCCAAAACTCGTTTCATCCGGTTTGCCAAAATACGCGCAAAAATCTTATAATCCGCCCCCATCAATATGATGGGCCTATATGCCTCCAAAGATTCACAGACCTCGGCCTTTGGTACCAATACTACAACACCCAACCCCGCTTCACCGCCCATGCTACCTCTAGTTTTCATTGAATTGTAAAGTCGAACCAACATGTGTTTTAACAGTTCCCAATGAACTACATAAAAATCACCTGGTATCCCATCCCAACCAGGTGATTTCCTCAGTGCCTGTCCCTGAACAGCCTTGGAAACCTCCTCCTCCGATATACAACCCTCCATGTCCTCTCGATCCACGTCTCTCAAATTTGCCACTATGCCACGCAGTAAAGCTTCCCTCGCCTCTCGATTCCCCTCTCTACCCTTCCATTTTCTCTCAAACCATTGGTCTGCATAGGTCCCTATGCTCTCAGTAGTAACTAGCCTTTGTCCTTTATGATAACCACCCAAGTCATCACCGACCACTACTGACAAAACTGTCGTCGCCATACGTCGCATTCTGAAACTACGCAGAACCCCAACTGAGGGTTTATCCCCCCAAAGCACCTCCTCAATCCCAGCTCGCACCCTCAAAGCCTGAAATTTATCATTCTGAATTTCCCGTAATTGACTATGTAGACACTCTATTTCCGCTAGGTCATACCTCCCGCCTGTACCATAACAATCCCTCAGCTGTCCCTCTAAATATTTTTGCTTCCCATATCTATAACACGCCTCCTCCTTCCCTAACCGTCTATAAAAACCCTGTATTGCATGTTTCGCCTTTGAATGCCACCACTCTACAACATCCTCTATCCCATTCCCGTTATTCCAGAAGTCAACCCACCATAACCTGAAAGCTTCCACAGCATCGACTCCTTGCAACAAGCTGACATTTAATTTCCAATAACTAGTAAATACACGGATAGCGCCCTCCCACTCGAGTGTTACCAGAACACCACGGTGATCTGAGAAACCCAGATCAACACAATCGACCCTGCCACCACGGATTAAGTTGGTGATATAAACCCTGTCCAACCGCGCAGCGTAACCCCTTCTACAAAACGTATGTTCCACATTCCACCCGTCGCTACCCACAACATCCACTACACCAATCGCTTGCAATACCTCACGTAAAACCCTTAAATTACACCCCCCACCACGCGGTTCGACGTCTTTTTCCCGGATCACACAATTCCAATCACCTGCCACGACAGAAACTAAGGGTAGACTTCTGAGAAAATAAACCAAAACATCGCGTACAAAATCCTCTTTTACTCGTCGATTTGTTGTCGCTGGCATATATACTCCCACGAAACCCACCTGAATGTTCCCCCACAAACCCACCACACGCACAACCCGGCCCCCTCCGCCCCACTCCCATGCTACAAGCTTAAAAGGGCTGGTCTCCCTTATGCCTATCACAACCCCACCTTTGAGATTATCCGAATTTCCCGCATAGCACTTATACCCTTGCACACGTAATTCACTACCACACCGAAAATTGTGTTCCTGTATAAAAAAAACGTCAACATTCATACGTCTGAGCGATACCTCTACCCAACGTCTCTTGACCTCTGCTCTGAGGCCATTGACATTCATTGTTATACACTTGAACTCTCTGGTTAGGTTTTCTCATTTCGTTTTCCCATCACCTTTATACCTGACTTGGACTTGCCACTGCTGCACCTGCCCGTTTTCCCCACACTCCCACTTAACTTCTCTAAGGGGGGTCCCTTAACTCCCTTGGCTACGTCAGCCCACACCATTTTACCAGACCTTTGACCCGGTGTTAAGACATCGTCCTCCACGTGTGTACTGGGCCTCTTCCGTGACACTCCCTCATAGTCCATAGGCCCATCGCTGTCTGTTCTATGTACCTCGACATCCGTCACCACCACAGACGTAAAAGTCGTACGCCTATCTTCACCGCCCACACGTCCCGCTAGACCATGGTCGACCACAGGCGACACCGCTAATGTAGGCGGTAAACCCTCTGTCGCCGGGCTATCGAGGATCCTCTGTAAGTCTTCAAAACTGGGCAATATCAATGGCGTTTGTGCCTCCTCTTCCACCTGAGGTGACGCACTGTCCACGCACCCAATCGCCTCGATCTCCGACGCTGGTGGTAGCGTCGAGACGATCCCCTCTGCAGCATCCACTGCTTCACTCCACTTTACATCCGCTGGTAAAATCTGCAGCACGTCGTCCACCATTGTGGGCTTCTGATGGCCCAGCTCACCCTCCTCCATCGTATCTTTGGATGCAGTGTCTGTCAGGTCCGACCGTTGTTTCCCTCGTCGGTGCTCACAAGACGCCGCCATATGACCCGTTGCACCACACAGGCGGCACGTCCGAACCTGGCCCGGGTAGGTTACGTAGACCTGCGTCTGAAAATCTTCCAACATGACAAACGAGGGAATTGGATGTCTCAATGTTATTTTCATAGAAAAGGAACCTGCGAGCATACCAGCATAAAAACCCTGGGACCAACGCCCAATTTGGACAGCTTGTACGGTGCCATAGCGCCCAAAAGTCCGACGGATGTCCACCTCGTCTGCCTCGAAGGGGATATTACGTAGACGAACCCACGTATAACTTGTCGATACATCACGCAGGCGCACCTCCAGACTAGCGTTGATAACAATCCGTTTTTCTTGAAAGGCATCCACAACACTCACATACGCAGCAGACGACACAAATTTCACAAAAATTCTTGCGTTGCCGTTCAGAGAAATCCCATATAAATCCTCACGTGGGATTCCATACGTATCTCTTATCACAAGAGGCAGAATGACGTCAGCGGTGTCCTGGTATATTGCACCTTTCAACAATTCCACACAGACAGTGTTGACTCTTTTCCTGCGTTCCGCCATCTTGAGAAAACAAAACTTCTCAATACAGACACCAGAGGGCACCAGCCGCACGCTCTGCGTCCGCCCTCACCAACAGCTGGGTGAGAACTTATTTAACTCTTAATTATGATTATTACCACTGGGATTATTTTTTCCTTTTGAGACTTGACAGATACTTCAGAGTCATTAAGTGTTATATCCTTAGAACTGTTTGGCTGACTGGTCTGCAACTGAACAATTAATTCTTGCCGACCTAGTCTGATTTCCTCCAGACCATACTCTGGAGGTTTTGGCAAACACACCCTTTGCATTAATAGGTTGATCAACTGCCTGGCTTACACCCTTTAATTTATTCAAAGCCTTACTTTTACAAGACAGTTTTTCTTCCAATTCGTAATGTTGATTAATTAAAACATTCATTTCCATTCCATCTGCACAATTCTCCAGCAGATCTCTTTCACGGTCTTTAAACCACAATTTGTACCAATCAAATCTACTTTCTAAAGCATCTAAATATAACTTTAATTCATTAGGGTTCACGGTTCTTTGATTCATTAAATCAAATACCTTCGTCACATGGCCTTTAATAGCCTGTAATGATGCTTTCATTACTCTAAAATCCACGGACTTGTCAGCCATATTAACTCCATCAGATCCAGTCATGGTTAGAGAATTATTAATCACTGATTATACAACTTAAGTAGGCGTCTTATAAGAGTAATTCTTGCACTTTATTCTTGTATAAATCCTAGCCACACATGTGTTAGCAATTAATTGGGCTAATTATCATCCACCACACGATCGATTAAATATGTGTACTCTATACCCACTTTCTTCAATCAGTCACTTAATTATTAAGAAATTAATTCGATCAATTTTTTCACTGATTTTATCCGGTTCAGGAAGGACCAGCGGGCAGATATGGAAAACTTTCTAGGTGTGATTACTTGTACATACCTCAATATTACATGCATACGAGTAATCTCCTTGGGAGACAACAACTATATTGTTTACCGTAGTCACCCGTGTAGACATGTGAAAAAACTTAACCACCTCTGGTCACTGCAGGTGGCCCCTCGACCCTCACAATCTTATCCATATCTATCCGAGACCAGTCTAGATTGGATAGCACCCACAAGTACAGGGCTACTAATTAATTGTGGACTGTATAGATTATATTAGTGTAACTGAATGAAGGGGGGGGGGGTAGGTTACACATGGATATATCCATCAAGGAAAAAACACTTGTACATAACCCCACCACTTACCAGATATTCTCTGGTGATCACTTGATGTAGCTGGATCACTCATAACCTATCCAATTACAACATACCTAACTGGCCAGTATCAGTCTGTTATAACTAGAATTGTTACTTAACTGTGGGTGATTGATACTCCTTATTTCCTCCATTCGCCATCTCATTTCGATGTCCTGCTACACCGACACGGTTCTTATTCCTGCAGGACGAGGTATCCGTCGGTTTGTCCCGGTTTAGAAGTCTTGACTCCATAAGCTTTAATTTCCTCGGGACGGGAAAAACGTGGTCTAGCGTGTTCTCTCGGAGCAAGGCGACTTATTTCACTTCACGCATTCTCTTAACTTAGCGTTAGTATCATTAATTACATTACAATTCACAAGACGATTTAATGTCTCATAATTATTATACACATCGGAGGCCACTCCATTAAGATTTGAGACCGATGAGTGATGATTAAATCACGGGTATTTTTCCCCGGGACACAGTCCATGGCGACGCGCCAGTCACCACCAGTCCTACCATTATTCACTAATTTTACCACTTAATTACAGTGGTGCCATCAATCACGTTCCCTCATTCTTCACCAGGGACAGTCACGACACTTCCTATTATGAAGTGAGGCCTATATTAATCCTTAGGCCGCCGTGAACGCCAATTTCCTGGTTCCATGCTTTCCCAGCCTCCTCACCACATTCAAAACACTCCCGCCTCCCCCATGCCCCGAGTCGACCTCTACCCCCGCACATCCGCGCATGCGCAAAGGGAATTCCTGGTTCTATCCTATTTTCAAATACATTTTAACCCATATCGACACATTAAACACCTATTAGGCACTATAGTTTCGGAAAATTAAAATATTTTCCACAATGCTGTCAAGGACTATTAAATAAACATGGATACCCAATTGAACAATTATTTTGCTTACCAAGATGATAAGGCAGAGCAAGATAAACTAGCTGATGCAGTAGTGATAAACAGTCCACTCTTTTCTAGTGAATTAAACTATACCAACTGCAAAGCTACAACTCTCCAGATCATACGCGACCACCTACATGTTAATGTACCAGTGTCGGAAATAAAAGAATCATGGTTACTAGGGAACCAAGGGAGAAAAAGTGTTATGCTCAGATTTCACACACAAGACAGAAAAAAAAATTAATAAGTTCATCTATTAAAGCAAAAAAAAAAAAAGATATATACATAAATGAGTCTCACAAAAAATGACAGAACCTCCTGTACAGAGTGAGAAAACTGAAACGTGAGAATAATGATAAAATTCACCAGTGCTTTGTACGTGATGGACAAATTCTTGTAAGAAAAACAAATGTAGGCCGTGTGTACTATATTACAAATGAAAATGAACTAGCAGACTTCCTTCATGATGCAAACATTACAGTCAAAAAGTTTATTCTCTATAAGGATTACAATGCTGAGTTTACAGAATTTAGTGGTTTACATATAGTAAAATAATAATTACAGAGTGTCCCACTAGAACACCTAGCATGGCTGGGCATTTAGGGCAGACTTAGATTAAATCTTAAGTTTAAAATATTACAAAATTATGAGGTAAGTTGGTATTATGGCTAAGTGACTAAATACTAGTTTGTGAGTTTAGCAATGTGAATGCTTTTGTTTTGGCACAGTACATAGTTTCAGTATTGGAGTATCACAGGCCAACTTATGACTAGTTAAAATTCATTACTTTAAGATTGAGATTGATATTTCTGTTTATGGTCAAATGGGTGAGTGAGTGTAAGTGTGAACCACCAGGTGGTATTCGTATTATTAGTTGACAGGGTGTATCAGGGAGTCTGACTTATAATAGTGACCAAAATCTTTGTACTACATTAGTTCAATAATGGCATAATAACATACACTAATCTCTGTACTGTCACCTCCTAGACAATATTTACAACCTCATCACTCCTTGGGAACTATGTAGGGAGGTATTTCTAATATCAGTAAGCCGGTTCTGCTAAAATGTTAGGTATTTTCTACTAGTAACTGTTTTTTCCCTTTGGTGCCAATAATTTCAGATTCATCTTTGGCAGGTTAAATCACCACCACCAGATGTAGACCAAACGAAATGTAAACTTTGCCAGATGGACTATTGTCACACTGGAGTGTGATCAAATTAATGAATTTAGAAACAACTCGCTCAGAAGTGTTCAAGAAATGGCAAAGTACTTTATCCACAGTGGTATATTACAGACCATTCTGGAGAAATACCCTGACTTTGCTAGCTGTAAATAATGCATTACCATGTGTGTGTGTGTGTGTGTGTGTGTGTGTGTGTGTGTGTGTGTGTGTGTGTGTGTGTGTGTGTGCTTGTGTGTATGCATATATTAGTACGCTTATGTGCATGTGCTTGCGCCCTCGTGTGTGTATATGTGCGCGCGCACTCGTGTGGGTGTATGACCCACTTAATATTTGTATTTATAACTCATTACAATTGTGACCAGGTGTGGACGTATCAGTGGTTCATTACTTTGTAATTTGTTCATGACTGTAACCATGTATAGGAGTGAGGCTGATTCATTACCTCTGTAACTTGCCATGATTGTGACCAGATCTACCTGGAGTTCATTACCTTTGTAACTAGTTCAGCTATCATAACTTTGGGGTCCAGTCCCTGGACCCATTATGTACCTTTGTAATATTTTGACTACCGCCCACAGGATGGGTATGGGGTGACTACCGCCCACAGGATGGGCATGGGGTGCATAATAAACATATTAAACTAACTCTGATATGTGTTTATTAAATTGTAAGCTGTTTTATCTTGGTATGTTTTACTTCCTCCTTTGAGCCATGTATATAAGGTCCCATACCTTTCTCCGAGATTAAATTGAATAATATATGGATGATATCTTCTTTTTTGGGGGGGAAGGAGAGTCAAGCCCCTGATAAGGTGCCTACTGCTCAAGTTTCAGGCCAAGCTACCCTAAGAGCCAGTACTCATCAGGACCCTTTCTTGTTGTAACTATTCTGCATTATTTCTCACTGGGTTTTCTCCTGCTCTAACACAAACCCCGTGTTTTCCCACTTCCCCTGTGCCCTCCATGTCTCCTGGTGAGGATGGTATTACTTACAACATACTCAGATTGCTGCGTCGAGTATCAGGTAATCCTTTACTTGAATTATATAACATGAGTTATGTCACTGGGGAGCTCCCTCAATCATGGACCAACAGCCTCATTATTCCCATTCCGAAGCCCAATCAACAAAACTCATTTCGCCTAATATCCCTTACTAGGGATGATTCTTAATCGTCTTATGCACAGAATTAAGCAATTCTTGTCTCCCCGGTTGCATGGCTTCATGCATGGAAGGAGTGTGCATCATTGCATTACCACCTTTCTCACTCTGCACACTGACAGCTCATACACTGAATATCAAAATGGCATACAATACCGACAGGATGGTTGTTAAGACACTTAGGCAACACTTGAGCAACTTTATTCCGAAACGTTTCGCCTACACAGTAGGCTTCATCAGTAGAGTACAGAAAATAGGCAGGAGCAGTAGAGATGTGAAGACGATGTAATCAGTCCATCACCCTTAAAGTCGTAGATTTGAGGTTGTCAGTCCCTCAGCCTGGAGAAGTCCTGTTCCAAAGTCTGGATCTAACTGAAGATCAAGCGACAGTGTTGAGACTTAAATACTGTCGGAAAGAGAGGTGCAGAGGAGTAGTAGTGAGATTGTAGCCACTGAGAGGTCATGTCCCTCTCAGAACAAGTGAGAACCGTTTGTTCTGAGAGGGACATGACCTCAAGTGAGAACCGTTTGTTCTGAGAGGGACATGACCTCTCAGTGGCTACAATCTCACTACTACTCCTCTGCACCTCTCTTTCCGACTGTATTTAAGTCTCAACACTGTCGCTTGATCTTCAGTTAGATCCAGACTTTGGAACAGGACTTCTCCAGGCTGAGGGACTGACAACCTCAAATCTACGACTTTAAGTGTGATGGACTGATTACATCGTCTTCACATCTCTACTGCTCCTGCCTATTTTCTGTACTCGACTGAAGAAGCCTAGTGTGTAGGCGAAACATTTCGGAATAAAGTTGCTTAAGTGTTGCCTATGTGTCTTAACAACCAGCTCATACACTACCTTCCTTGACCTTAAATCCGCTTTTAATGTAGCCAACCGACATGTAATCATTAGTGAACTTGCCAGAATGGATGTTGGAGGATGGCTTCTCCGCTGGATTAAAGGCTACCTGTCCAACAGAAAGTCGTCTGTGTTGTTCCAGGGACATAGAAGTGTAACTAAAGATTTTGAATTAGGAACCCCACAGGAAGGTGTGCTCAGTCCCACCCTATTCAATATTCTAATTAATGCCTTAATACTATACCTAGCCAGCCCCATCATTATATAATTAGTTTTGCTGATGATATAATGATTCACACGACCGGATTCTCCAACACCCAAAACATTCTTAATCATGTACTAGCCTCGTGTCAAGACCTGGGGTTGATAATCTCTACTGATAAAACAAAGATACTCAACAGGCGTTCTCCTAGACAGAGAGGCACAGTTTGCCAGATCCAATTGCATGATGGGTCTCTTCTAGAATATGTAAGCAGATACAGGTATCTAGGCTTTGAGGTTCCACTACTTGGACCTGTTGTAACGAGAATTTGTCGCCATTACAAAGAAAGCCTGAGAGTACTTAGAGTTGTGGCATGTTTTCATCCAAGGTGTGGTGCTAATGTTAAAATTGTGAAAATGATGTATCTTGCTTATATTAGATCATTGGTTGATTATGCGGCACCACTACTTGCACTCGTGTCTGAGTGGAAGCTTCGAGGTCTGGAAAAACTGCAGAACGAAGCAATGAGGATCATCCTAGGATGCCCTCGTACTGCCAAAATTTTAAATTTGCGGAAAGAACTTAATATTCCAAGCATCAGAGATCGTGTTACTGAAAGAAATATCCTTATTGGGGTCAATATGCTTAGGTTATCCCATTCAAACCCCTGCACAGAAGCCCTCCAAACTTTCCTCAGCACTGGTGAACATCCTTCCAGATGGGTCGAAGAAACTGGAACCGACCTCCGCATGAACCAGCTACATGATCTCTGTCAAGTTAGGCAACATAGACACTTCCCTGCTCCATGGGATATTACCCCATTCCAAACTACCTTTCCTCCATTTTCCCCCAAAACTCTTCTTAAATCACAACCAAAGCTTCGTCTTGAAGCCAAACACGATGCCTTAAGCTGTATTGATAACAATCACAGAGAACACTCACAAATTATTTCCGTTGATGGTTCTGTTCACCAGTCCACTGGTGCAGCTGGTAGTGCTGCTGTTATCATTCAGAGTGATGGCTCTCATAAAGAAATTGGAGCAGTTTAAGTTAAATTTAATATGTTTATTATGCACCCCATACCCATCTTGTGGGCAGAAGTCAAAAGATTACAGAGGCACATAATGGGTCCAGGGACTGGACCCCAAAGTTATGATAGCTGAACTAGTTACAAAGGTAATGAACTCCCGGTAGATCTTCTCACAGTCGTGGAAGTTACAGAGGCGTTGCTAGGGTTGGTGTCACCCGGGGCGGCATCTTTGCTGTCACCCCCATGAAATCCAAGGGCTGGGGGATGGGGGGAGTAAACTCAGTCCCGTCACTACTGCATGACCAGTGACAAATGTTTAACAATGAGAACGTTTAAGGGCCATAAACTGAACAGGAGAATACTTCTCAACTTTATTATTGATAAAATAAATAATCGTAGTAATATTGAGGAAACAAACTCAAATATCACTTTAAGTACAGCTAACACATCCTACATTTATTATTTTTCAACAATGCCAAAAGAAAAAAATTGAAAAATGAAGAAAAACATTGTAATATCAGAGAAACACTAGTTCCGATCTGACCTCGAGTACATGTAACATCTCAGTGAATCAGATCATACATTTCCTTGCCTTCAATCCTGCAAAATCATCTATCACCTAATCAAAATCAATGCTGTCAACTGATCCATTTTCTGCGTATAACATTGCTATGTCAGAGATTCTGGATTGACTCATTGTGGACCGTAAATAGCTTTTAATCAGCTTCAACTTGGAGAAACTCCTTTCACAAGAAGCCACAGAAACACATACAGTAAGGAACAACCTCAGGCAGAGTGTCAGAGTTGGAAGAGATTCAATGAAATCCCATTCAACTATGAATGTTAGTACATCATGTGCAGTCCAGTGCTTATTTTTTCAAGATCAACAACAGCAGCTTGCAGGTGCCTCCTTAGTCTTGATATTTCAAGCATGAGCTCATTCTTGCATATTTCATTATAGAAGACTGTGAGTCTTGAAGCCATCACCTCCAATTCTCCTTCAGTAGCTTGTACAAGATTCTTTGTTTGAATGACGACAAACATGGCTGCCACGTCCTTGATTGCTTTTGATCGTATCTAGAGTTCATTATGAAAACGATCAATGCACTCAAACATCGCCCTCTTGTTTTCTTCCTGTAGAGTGAGTCCAGAATCTCTTGCCTGCTCCCCTGCCATCCTTTTCTTTAACCTGATCTTCTCTCTGTTGGAAATCCATACTTCTCACATTTCAAAAGTGCCTCTTGTATTGAATTTTCCACTATGCGATCTCGCCCTTCACTCAAAAATAATCGCAGTGCCTCTAGCTTCACTTTGTCAAGAGTTAAATCCTTAGTCTGCAAGTACTGCTGTGCAAGCTGAACCTCCCGAAGTATGTCACACCAGAAATACAGATAACACAGAAATGTGAAATAACACACAGCAGGGAGAAGACCTTGTGCTGCTCCTCTTGTATCCAAATTTTCCCATGGATCGCAAAGAGTTTCAATCGTTGCCACAAATTTCTAGAAATATTCTGCTTCTGGTTTCACTGCATTGTAATGAGAACTCGATCTTGTTGTTGATAATGGGTGTTGTTGATGATGGGTGGAGGAGGCAAAGAATGTATACGCTGACTCAAGACTGCCAAAAAATTTTACATATGATGAATTCTCGGCAAAAGAGTGTTGACCACACAAGTTCAATGAATGGTCCACACAACCACTGAAAATTGCCTTCTTGTTCTTTTCTTTAAGAATGGCTTGTACTCCTCCATGGACCCCGGCCATGGTGGCAGCATTGTTATATCCCTGAGTACGGCACAGCATGAAGTCCAGTCCATCACTTTCCAGGATATCAGAACTGATATCAGCAGCTTTTTTGCCCTTCAAAGGAAAAAAAAAAAGAAAAACTTCCTTCACTTGAACTCTTCCATCCTCAATTTGCATGTACCTGATAACTTCTGACATTTGGTCAATGTGAGACATCTGGTGTACTGTCAAACATAACACTGTAGTATACAGCTCTCTTGATATCAGTAACAAGTTTCTCTTTGACTCAATTTGCCAAAACACTTTGGCAGATACGAAACTGATGACCTGTGTTCACTTGAGCTGCACTTCAGTCTCATTAGGTGCTCTCTTAGCACAGGATCATACTTAGCTATTAATTCAACCATCTCAAGAAAGTTTCCTCTGTTTGATGAGAATTCATCCTCCCTGTGGCTGCGAAATGCTAAGTTCTGTTTAGCCAGAAACAGTGTAATCTCGAGCAACCTGTACAATATTTCCTTCCTCCTTTTCTTCTGGATTTCCATTGAAACAATTATTTCTGCATCTATGGTTTTGTTCACCCTTAAACCGGTTGTCATGGTTTTCCAATTCTGGAGGCAACGTTGGTGTTCATCAGAAGTTTCCTGATTGTGTGCTGTTGGGTTCAGCTTCCACCATATTTGAAACCCAGTCACAAACTTTGATGTTATACTTGTAACACTAGAGGTAAACAATCTACAGCAATAACAGTATAATTTCCCAATGAATGGCGAGTACACCATCCATGATCGCGAAACTCACCATTCTGCATCTGTTTGTAGAACCATTCTTTAGAAAGCTGACGCTCATTGCTTATTGCATTTTTTCCCTTTGTAACACGAAAAGGTCCATCCTTGTTCTGATAAACATAACTTCCTCTTTTGATGATTTCAATCCTGAAATAGTCTGGAACTGGAACTTTCCAAGAAGAAACGTCACATATCGATGCTAACTCTTGCAGACTCTCATTCCCTTCATTCCTCTCACTTATATTACCATTGTCAGAGTCAGAATCGACATCAGCGTTATCAGTAAGATCATGACTAAAATCATTTGATGAACTCAGGTCATTGTCGGGTTTCTTGAGATACTGAACCATAGACTCAGCAAAAGACTTGGCAGACGATGCACCATCCCCCCAATGAAAAGCAGGGGTGTCACTAGCACGTTAAGAGACCATACAATAAGTGTCAGGGGCCCGAGACTGTTCAACTGCCTCCCAGCACACATAAGGGGGATTACCAACAGACCCCTGGCAGTCTTCAAGCTGGCACTGGACAAGCACCTAAAGTCAGTTCCGGATCAGCCGGGCTGTGGCTCGTACGTTGGATTGCGTGCAGCCAGCAGCAACAGCCTGGTTGATCAGGCTCTGATCCACCAGGAGGCCTGGTCACAGACCGGGCCGCGGGGGCGTTGACCCCCGGAACTCTCTCCAGGTAAACTCCAGGTAAATAAGCTGAACTTTTTCATTTTTTTCCTTCCTTTATTGACATCACTATGCCTCTTCGATTTATACATTCCATGAGGCATGATATTATATCAATGATCTGAAAAAAGAATGCCAGGTTCACAGTTTTGGTTCTACTGAATATTCGGTAATTTTTAATGGTGACAAAGAAATAAATGGTGTCAATTCTATTATCCTACTGAGGATGAAATGAAGTTAGGAAACAAAATAAGTGGGTTAAGTTCAGATGAAATTAAGACTAACTATTAATAGCTGTTGTTTCATGATTGCATTAATTTTTTCAGTAGAACCTAATTTGGATATTTAACTCAGACTCTAACCAGAATGAGAGCAAAGCAGAAAAAATTAAGCCTACTTTCCAATGAATTGGAAAAAAATTCATAACGGTCATTATGGATGTAATACTAATGTGTACCATATTTGGTAAGCCTCCTGGCCCTATAGGCTTTACTCCACAAGAATTGGTAACAACAATGCATGGTTAAAATGGATATAAATAAATAACAAAAAGTCACAGAAACCCA
Organism: Cherax quadricarinatus; assembly: GCF_038502225.1. Classification (NCBI taxonomy): domain Eukaryota; kingdom Metazoa; phylum Arthropoda; class Malacostraca; order Decapoda; family Parastacidae; genus Cherax; species Cherax quadricarinatus. The sequence goes on from NW_027198418.1 coordinate 36,066, forward strand.
AGGCAAGCGGAAACCAAGCCTGTGCACATACTATGCACTTGGTATCTGCTGGCATGGGAAATCTTGAAAAACAGACGGGACGTGCAACTATGACCACCCTAGAAAATGCCATGCCCATATGACAACAGGAAAATGCAAACTCCCTTCCTGTATGTTTTTTCACCCTGAAATGTGTACCTCTTCAGTACAGGAAAGACTGTGCTATAACTTAAATTGCCAGGCATACCCAAAACATCCAGGCCATGGGAAAACCTGGGTAGCCACAGCCACTCAAGAGGGAGAGGTTTTTTAGTGCCAGGAAGGAAAAAAAAAACTGGCAGGAAATGGCAGAAATCGTACACCAAATCCAGTCATTCCTGGAGTGGAACCACAGTCGATGGCCTCCGCTCCAAACCAACAGATACAGATACTAATGCCGGAAAAAAAATCCCCCCCCAGTACCAACAATACCACCAGTCCGATGACATTCTTCTTTGCAAATATACAGGGTCTAAAGCCAGCAACAAACAACAAAATACCTTTCATTCGTGGACTGCTTGCAGAGGCAAAGGCAATGTTCGCGGCTTTCACTGAGACCCACATAAAGGATCACTTGGACAACGAAATATGGATCCCAGGTTACAACCTATACAGATGTGACAGAGTGAACAGGCAAAAGGGGAGGGGGGGTTGGCCTGTACATTGCAGAGTCACTTGTTTGCACAGAACTGCTTAATGCCTCAAATGATGTAGTGGAAGTTTTAGCAGTAAAGGTCGAGAACCAAAACCTAGTCATTGTGGTAGTCTACAAGCCTCCGGATGCAACATCCCAGCAATTCCAGGAACAGCTGTTAAAAATTGACCACTGTCTGGAAAATCTTCCAGCTCCTGCACCCAACATCTTGCTCCTGGGGGATTTCAACTTAAGGCACCTAAAATGGAGGAATATAGCAAATAATATTGTTGCAGTAATAACACCAGGAGGCAGCTCTGATGAAAACTCACACTCACACGAGCTTTTAAATCTCTGCACAAAATTCAATTTAAACCAGCAAATAATAGAGCCTACTAGACTGGAGAATACACTAGACCTCATCTTCACTAACAATGATGATCTGATAAGAAATGTCACCATATCAAAAACAATATACTCAGATCACAACATAATTGAGGTTCAGACATGTATGCGTGGAGCCCCAGACCGACATAATGAGATTAGTCACGAGGGAGCATTCACCAAATTCAACTTCAATAACAAAAACATAAAGTGGGACCAAGTAAACCAAGTCCTAACCGATATAAGCTGGGAAGATATACTAAGCAACACAGACCCCAACTTATGCCTAGAACAGATTAACTTGGTGGCACTCGATGTATGCACAAGGCTTATTCCTCTAAGAAAAAGGAGGAGTAGATGTAAAATAGAAAGAGACAGGCGCTCCCTTTACAGGCGACGGAAAAGAATAACAGAGCGGCTAAAAGAGGTCAATATATCTGAAATGCGTAGGGAGACACTGGTCAGAGAAATAGCAAGCATCGAACTTAAGCTAAAGGAATCTTATAGGAGTCAGGAATCGCGGGAAGAACTAAAAGCCATAAATGAAATCGAAAGAAACCCAAAGTATTTCTTCTCCTATGCCAAATCAAAGTCGAGAACAACGTCCAGTATTGGGCCCCTACTTAAACAAGATGGGTCCTACACAGATGACAGCAAGGAAATGAGTGAGCTACTCAAGTCCCAATATGACTCAGTTTTTAGCAAGCCGCTAACCAGACTGAGAGTCGAAGATCAAAATGAATTTTTTATGAGAGAGCCACAGAATTTGGTTAACACAAGCCTATCCGATGTTATCCTGACGCCAAATGACTTCGAACAGGCGATAAATGACATGCCCATGCACTCTGCCCCAGGGCCAGACTCATGGAACTCCGTGTTCATCAAGAACTGCAAGAAGCCCCTATCACGAGCCTTTTCCATCCTATGGAGAGGGAGCATGGACACGGGGGTCGTCCCACAGTTACTAAAAACAACAGACATAGCCCCACTCCACAAAGGGGGCAGTAAAGCAACAGCAAAGAACTACAGACCGATAGCACTAACATCCCATATCATAAAAATCTTTGAAAGGGTCCTAAGAAGCAAGATCACCACCCATCTAGAAACCCATCAGTTACACAACCCAGGGCAACATGGGTTTAGAACAGGTCGCTCCTGTCTGTCTCAACTATTGGATCACTACGACAAGGTCCTAGATGCACTAGAAGACAAAAAGAATGCAGATGTAATATATACAGACTTTGCAAAAGCCTTCGACAAGTGTGACCATGGCGTAATAGCGCACAAAATGCGTGCTAAAGGAATAACAGGAAAAGTCGGTCGATGGATCTATAATTTCCTCACTAACAGAACACAGAGAGTAGTCGTCAACAGAGTAAAGTCCGAGGCAGCTACGGTGAAAAGCTCTGTTCCACAAGGCACAGTACTCGCTCCCATCTTGTTCCTCATCCTCATATCCGACATAGACAAGGATGTCAGCCACAGCACCGTGTCTTCCTTTGCAGATGACACCCGAATCTGCATGACAGTGTCTTCCATTGCAGACACTGCAAGGCTCCAGGCGGACATCAACCAAATCTTTCAGTGGGCTGCAGAAAACAATATGAAGTTCAACGATGAGAAATTTCAATTACTCAGATATGGTAAACACGAGGAAATTAAATCTTCATCAGAGTACAAAACAAATTCTGGCCACAAAATAGAGCGAAACACCAACGTCAAAGACCTGGGAGTGATCATGTCGGAGGATCTCACCTTCAAGGACCATAACATTGTATCAATCGCATCTGCTAGAAAAATGACAGGATGGATAATGAGAACCTTCAAAACTAGGGAGGCCAAGCCCATGATGACACTCTTCAGGTCACTTGTTCTATCTAGGCTGGAATATTGCTGCACACTAACAGCACCTTTCAAGGCAGGTGAAATTGCTGACCTAGAAAATGTACAGAGAACCTTCACGGCGCGCATAACGGAGATAAAACACCTCAATTACTGGGAGCGCTTGAGGTTCCTAAACCTGTATTCCCTGGAACGCAGGCGGGAGAGATACATGATTATATACACCTGGAAAATCCTAGAGGGACTAGTACCGAACTTGCACACGAAAATCACTCACTACGAAAGCAAAAGACTTGGCAGACGATGCAACATCCCCCCAATGAAAAGCAGGGGTGTCACTAGCACGTTAAGAGACCATACAATAAGTGTCAGGGGCCCGAGACTGTTCAACTGCCTCCCAGCATACATAAGGGGGATTACCAACAGACCCCTGGCAGTCTTCAAGCTGGCACTGGACAAGCACCTAAAGTCGGTTCCTGACCAGCCGGGCTGTGGCTCGTACGTTGGTTTGCGTGCAGCCAGCAGCAACAGCCTGGTTGATCAGGCTCTGATCCACCAGGAGGCCTGGTCACAGACCGGGCCGCGGGGGCGTTGACCCCCGGAACTCTCTCCAGGTAAACTCCAGGTAATACCCTAATTCTATGTCTTTCTAGAGAGTGCAGATTCAGGGCCCTTAGTCTATCCTCATAGGGAAGGTTTCTGATACATGGGATCAACTTTGTCATCCTCCTTTGTACATTTTCCAGAGAATTTATATCCATTCTGTAATACGGTGACCAAAACTGTGCAGCATAATCTAAATGAGGCCTAACCAAGAATGTATAGAGTTGAAGAACAACCTGAGGACTCCTATTATTTATGCTTCTTGATATGAAGCCAAGGATTCTATTAGCTTTATTGCGAACACTTATGCACTGTTGTCTTGGTTTCAGATTACTGCTAACCAGAACTCCTAAATCTTTTTCGCAATCTGTAATATTAAGATCTACATTTAGTTTATATGTGGCATGGTTATTGTCCTTTCCAACATTTAGAACTTTGCATTTGTCTATATTAAACTGCATCTGCAACTTCTCCGACCACTGCATCAGTCTATTCAAATCTTCCTGGAGTGCTCTAATGTCCTCGTCAGAATGAATTCGATGGCCTATTTTGGTGTCATCGGCAAACTTGCCGATGTCGCTCTTTATGCCCTCATCTATGTCGTTTATGTAGATTGTGAACAGCAGGGGGCCCAACACTGACCCCTGTGGAACACCGCTCGTGACGCTTCCCCACTCTGATTTCTCCCCATTTATGCAAACTCTCTGCTGCCTATTTGTCAACCATGCCTCTATCCAAGAAAAAATTTCTCCTCCTATTCCATGTGCTTTAATTTTCCTCAATAGTCTCTGATGTGGGACTCTGGTAAAAGCCTTACTGAAGTCCATATACACAATATCATATTCAGAGCCAACAACATAACTATCTTTAACTACAATATCAGATCTTTAAGCAAGCATTATGATGACCTCCTAGCATTACTAAATTCCTTGCATGCCAATATGTCCATTATTACACTAACTGAAACCTGGCTAAAGCCTGATACTACAGATGTCTATGCCATTCCTGGTTACACAGCCATACACAACTGTAGGCCAGACCAACAAGGGGGTGGCACAGCCATATACTACTCAGACCAACTAGAATGTATCACTAATACTTGCACAAGGGATGAACATGGGGAATATATAATAGCTAAATTCAAATCAAAATACCTACAAAAACCTCTCAGTGATAAACATCTACAGAATTCCACAATCAAACATTAGCCAATTTAGTCAAAACCTTGGAAGTATGATAACTGATGCACGCATGAACAAAGATCACTTACTACTCTCAGGTGACTTCAATATAAATCTCCTGCAAGACCAGGACCCACACGTTACTGAATTCACAAACACAATGAGTAACTGCATGTTGCTACCAACAGTAACAAAACCTACAAGAGTTACAGAGACTAGTGTTTCCCTACTTGACCACATCTGGACCAACACCATATCCCCTTTAAAATCAGGCATAATTACAGATAATACCACAGACCACTACCCTACTTTCCTCATAACAACTCTTGGTAAAATACCCCAAGACACTACTAAAGTCACCTTCAGACTTCACAATGAGGCAGCCATTAATAACTTCACAACAGCAGTAACAAACATTGACTGGCACACTGAGCTAGAAATCTATACAGATATTGACGAATATTTTAATAATTTTATAAAAAAGACCCAATACCTTTATAACAAGCACTGCCCTAAAAAAACTAAACAGATGACAGCTAAGAGACTGAACAGTCCCTGGCTAACACCCAGCATTCTCAAATCCATAAATACAAAACACCGATATGAAAAACAGTACAGAATGGGTCACATAACCAGAGACCAAACAAAACGTTACTCGTCAATCCTAACCAGCCTGATAAGAAGGGCAAAAAAATTGTATTATGAGAACAGATTATCCAACTTACGAGGTGATATAAAAAAGACCTGGAAGACCCTATCAGAAATTCTGGGAACAAAAAAGATATCACGACATAGCGAAATAAAATTAGCAAAATCAGATGAACCCCAACTCCCACCAACAGAAACAGCAAACAGACTCAATGATTTCTTCTCCACTGTAGGTCAAAACCTTGCCAATAATATCCCAAGCTCAGATACCCCACCAAATGACTACCTCATTGGCAACTACCCGAACACACTGTTCCTAGCTCCGACTAACCCATACGAAGTCTCCCTTATTATCAACGCACTGAAAAACAAGGCAGGAGATTTAAATACCTTACCACCCTTTATATACAAAAAAGCGTCACAAGTACTATCACCAATCATTGCAACACTAACAAATCCATTGAATCCTCCACCTTCCCTACAGTTCTCAAAATAGCAAGGGTCACCCCGATCTATAAAGGAGGAGACCAAACAGAGTTGAATAACTATAGGCCAATATCCAATTTACACCCTCTCAAAAATCTTCGAAAAATTAATTCATAAACGAATCCACTCCTACCTCATCTCCCATAACATTCTCAACCCCTGCCAATTTGGATTCAGGCCTAATAAAAATACTGATGATGCTATTATACACATGCTAGAACATATATACACTGCAATAGAGAAAAAAGAAGTCCCACTGGGGATCTTCATTGACTTACGTAAAGCTTTTGATACAGTTGACCATGACTTGCTCCACGTAAAATTGTCACACTATGGTATAGGAGGGCACTCCCTCAAATACCTCAAGTCTTACCTCAGCAACAGAAGCCAATATGTGTACGCAAATGGGGCAAGCTCTTCCGCACAACCAATTACAGTTGGTGTCCCACAGGGAAGTGTCCTTGGCCCTCTTCTCTTTCTCCTATACATAAATGACCTACCAAATGCTTCGCAATTACTCAAACCCACACTTTTTGCAGATGACACCACATACGTCTTCTCTCACCCGAGCCCAGTCACGCTAGCCAATACTGTAAACACCGAACTACAGAAAATATCTACCTGGATGAGGACTAACAAACTTACACTAAACATTGACAAAACCTACTTCATTCAGTTTGGTAGCAGAGGTACAGATGTACCTCTTAACATAACGATAAATGGATCACCTATCACAAAGCTAACAGAGGGAAAATTCTTAGGAATCCACCTTGATAATTGACTCAAATTTCATACACATATACAACAAATTTCTAAGAAAATTTCCAAGACTGTAGGCATACTATCGAAGATACGGTACTATGTTCCACAGTCAGCCCTCCTGGCCCTATATCACTCTCTTATTTACCCCTATCTCACCTATGGAATTTGTGCATGGGGCTCAACAACAATTAACCATCTCAGACCACTAATTACCCAACAAAAGGCTGCAGTTAGAATGATAAATTCTCACTACAGGCAGCACACTCCACCAATATTCAAAACACTCAACCTACTCACCATACAAAACATCCATACTTATTATTGCACTTATTACATACATAGAACACTTAACTCTGATATTAACCCTCCCCTCAAACATCTCCTTGCCAAGCTCAACAGAACACATGACCATAACACAAGGCACAGATCACTCTTTGATGTTCCTCGTGTCCATCTCACGCTATGCAAAAACTCAATGCACCTAAAAGGCCCTAAAATCTGGAATTCATTACCTGTAAATATAAAAGAAACACTACCTGTTTATAAATTCAAGTCTCTTCTCAAAGTTCACTTACTCACTCAAAACCAAATAAATACTGAATAACTGAACCATATAAATTGTATATCCTAAATGTTACTCACAATTATATCACACAAATGTTAAACCTAACTTTGTTATTTTTTAAATACACTACCTAACAGAATACTCCATTCTACTGAATGAACAGAAATGCATGCAACCATAGGACCTGTCTTTGTAATACTCATTTGTATTTTATAGTTATCTGTTTACAATAATGTCTTATCACTGATTTCATCATTGCTTAGTTAATCTTAAGTTAATTTTAAGCCAGCCCGTAATGCTATGCATATAAGTGGCTTCGGCATGCTGCTCTTACCTGTATTTTTTGTACCTCTGTTTGTATGCTAAAATTTCTAAATAAATAAATTACCATGATCTACCTCCTCAAATACCTTAGTGAAAAAAGTTAATAAATTCGTAAGGCAGGAACGCCCCTTTGTAAAACCATGCTGAGATTCGTTGATTAATTTATGCTTTTCAAGGTGGCTACGAACTGCCTCGGCAATTATTAATTCCATAAATTTTCCCACTATGGAGGTTAGGCTTATTGGTCAATAGTTCGAAGCTAAGGACCTGTCACCTGTTTTGAAAATAGGTATCACATTTGCCATTTTCCACTTATCTGGCACCATGCCAGTTTGTAGTGATATGTTGAAAAGATTAGCCAAAGGTGTGCTATGCTCCTCTTTACATTCCTTTAGAACCCTTGCATACAGTTCATCAGGGCCTGGGGATTTGTTAGGTTTTAATTTATCTATTTGCCTAAGGACCATGTCACTTGTGACCCTAATCGTGCACAGTTTATTATCGTCCTGTTCTACATAATTTATCATTACTGGAATATCGCTGGTATCCTCCTGTGTAAAAGCTGAGAGGAAGCATGTTAAAAATTCTACACATTTCCTTATCACTGTCAGTAAGCTGACCCGAGGAACTTTTGAGTGGGCCTATCTTGTCCCTGATCTTACTTCTGTATACCTGAAAGAATCCTTTTGGGTTAGTCTTCGATTCTCTTGCAACTTTAACCTCAATCTCTTTTTGCTTTTCTAATTCCCTTTTTTATTTCTCTCTCTAACTGAATATATCGATTTCTTAATTGCCCCTCTCCTTTTGATTTGCCTATATATGCCTCTCTTTTGACTAATCAGATATTTTAATCTATTGTTCATCCATTTAGGATCATTTTTGTTTGATCTGATTTCCCTATTTGGAACATAATTTGACTGAGCAGCTAGAACTATGCCTGTCAGTGGAACGCCTTCCATCTGAACAAATGAAACTAATGGAAAAATAAATAAAGAAACGACTAGGAAAAATAAGAATGATTTTTTGAGGATTTTACTTAAAATTTAAATATAATAAAAAAATATGGCCTTCGGTTCTTGTAGTTGGGCAGGAGTAGGTAAGGCCCTGGATAGTTCTTCTGATATTATTGATGTAGGTTATCCTGGGCGGATGGTGATAATCCGATGTTTTGGAATCTCCTACCACTTGGATGGAGCACCACAAGTAGAACAGGCAAGGGCCAGTAGTAGTAGAATAATGTTAACAAGTCTCATTAACATATGTCTCGCTCCTTCATCTGGCGTCTATCCTGGAAGACCACGCCAGGAAC